>NW_017670699.1:202180-290368 GCF_001879085.1 Nicotiana attenuata | reverse complement strand
TGTGATCTGCGGCCCTCTTGGATTTGATAATGACGTCGTCCACATATACCTCTATTTCTCTGTGTATCATATCATGGAAAATGGTTGTCATGACCCTTATGTAAGTAGCCCCAGCATTCTTGTTGCAGCCAAACGCACACGTAAGTATACGCGGTCGTCAAGTAATAAAGTGACTAAAAGTCGGATGTCGAACCCACGAGGACTTGTGATTAACTATTAACTAAATTAGACTATCTTAATTGTCTAAACAAGAATTACACCTAGAAATAACTGATTCTAAACTAATTAAAATAAATAAAAACAAATAATGAACTTTGAACAGAGGAAGAGCAGATTTTTATGATATCAATGTAATAAAAACGATTTTGGGTTATGGGCTATCTAACATTCGTATTGTATTCTTCAATTGAATTGACTAATTAATTTATCTAGTTTATTGGTTGACAGGGTTAATATTGCTCATAAGAATCTATCGAGTTCTTACTTGCCTATTCAAGCTAAGCTAACGCCTATATGTCTATGGAGTTAGAACTAACAAGAATGCAATAATTCCGATAAATCAACCAAGCAAGGCAATTAGGTATATGTC
Organism: Nicotiana attenuata; assembly: GCF_001879085.1. Classification (NCBI taxonomy): domain Eukaryota; kingdom Viridiplantae; phylum Streptophyta; class Magnoliopsida; order Solanales; family Solanaceae; genus Nicotiana; species Nicotiana attenuata. The sequence goes on along the minus strand of NW_017670699.1, from coordinate 289,779 downwards.
TATCCTAACCGCGAATCTGTTCCCCGATGCCCAGGTTCAAGAACTTGCTCTACTCAATCCTATATGCAATCTAGAATTCCCACTTTCAAGTTCAGTCCTAGATTCATATATAGTATTCAATTGGTGATCAAGTAATCAAATAATTAAGCGCAAGATTGAATAAATAAACCAATATGACAAATGAAGAAATCAAAACCAATATCTGAATAACAATAGTCATGAAAGAACCACAACCCTAGAACGTGAAGTTTAGCTCCACATAGACATGGTAGCTGAACAACAAATCATACAAAGAGACATAAAGATTACTAAGTTTGGTGGAAGAACGATGGAATTTGATGAATTTCGGCCTCCACGGAGGCACTGTGCTTGTGTTTTCCTCTCAAAAACGTCCACCCCCCCCCCCCCCTCAAAGTAGGTTTAGGTTGTCTTTTATATGAGTTGGGGGCGTCTTGGGGTCAAAATAATCGATTCCGGACCGAAATAGGACATGTTCACATTTTGAGCGTCCAGGGCAGCGTGGGGCGCTGACCCTGGTGCTCAACTTTTTAGCATTCTGTTTTGAGCGCCACAGGTAGTACCACATGCTGCTTGTGGCCCTCAAATGTGCTCTTTTGCCTATTCTTCCAATTTTCGATCCAATTCGCGCACTTTTGTCCCAAATCGCATCCGAATGATTCCTACACATAGAAATACCATAAATTAGCACAAATCATTATATTATATATCAAAAATCTAGGAGACATGAGCACAATGTGAGGCAATATATGTAAAAATTTGCACACTTTAAGCCAAATATCACCTAGCATGTGCATCACCTCAACACCAAACACATAACACGTATATTCAGGGTTCATACCCTCATCGCCATGTTTAGAAGTTTTATTTACCTCGAATAAGCCGAACCCCCGAGAAAGCCAAACGATACTCCAAAAATGCCATCTCGTACGTACTGACCTCCGAACGGCTCGAAACTAGCCACAAGCAACTCAAGAACATCAAATAATGCCAAAGGAAACAAACCCAATCGATAAAGGTGGAATTTTTAAACAAAAGCCCAAAAGTCAGCCAAAAAGTCAAACCCAGGATCGCACCTCGGAACCGACAAACCTCACAAAATCCAACCCATTTAATTACTAGTCTAACCATAATAGTTTCACTCAAATCCGACACTGAATCAATGTTTGAAACTCCAATATTCACTTTATGAAAGTTTAGACAAAAACCCCAAATTTCTCTCTTGAAATCATCAATCAAATGCCAAAATGATTATAGATTCATGAAATATAATCAAAACCAAGTATATAACACTTACCCAATCCATGTAATGAAAATTGCCTCCAAAATCACCAAACTCCGAGCTCCCCAACTCAAGATATGAATAAAATGACCAAGCCCTCGATTTATAGCTTCTGCCCAGGCCTTTCCGCATGTGCGAAACTGTAGGCGCTTCTGCAGTGTCGCTTTTGTGACCAAGAACACGCTTCTGCGAAGAACCACTAGAATCTCGCCCATCGCACCTGCAGAACAATCACCTCTTTTGCGACATCGCAAGTGCGATGCAAAACGCGGATCTGCGCACCAGTCTCGCTCATGCGCCTCAACCATAGCTCCTGTGATAACGCAGATGCGTCCCAAAACCTCGCATTTGCGATGCTCCCAAACGCATCCCTTCTACACTCTGTGACTAGCCCTCCGCAGATGCAGACACACCAGAACCAGCAGCCTCAGCCAATGGCTCAAAGCCCAAAATGATCTGAAACCACGTCCGTCACTCACCTGAGCCCCTCGGGACCCCGCCAAATAAACCAAAAAGTCCCATTACATAATACGAACTTACTCAAGGCCTCAAATCACACATAAGAACATCAAAACCACGAATGGCACCACATATCGAACTTAATGAACTTTTAAACTTTCAACTTCTAAAACTCGTGCCGAACCATATCAAATCAACTCGGAATGACCTCAAATTTTGCACACAAATACCAAATGACATAAATAAGCTATTCCAATTTTCAGAACCATAATACGAACCCGATATCATCAAAGTCAACTCCAGGTCAAACATATAAACATTCCAGACCTTCAAATTGCAAACTTTCGTCAATTAGTGTTGAAACCTTCTAGAATTATCAAAAAGCAAATCTGGGCATAAGCCCAAGTCTGAAACACCATCCGGACCTAATAGAACCATCAAATCTCTAAACCGAGGTCATATACTAAAAAGTCAAACTTGGTCAACTCTTACAAACTAATCACCTGAAAACTAAAATTGATGATACACACAAATCATAAGACATCATACTGAGCTACTCATGCCCTCAAACCATCGAGCAAAGTGCAAATGTTTAAAACGACTAGTCGGGTCATTACACTACTCTACCGAGGTTAGGCTTGATACTTACTAGGTACCGTTATGGTGTACTCATGCTATGCTTCTGCACACTTTATGCTGATCCAAGTATTCTGAGTGTGTTGTTGAGAGTTGCATCTGCGCGGTGGGAGACTTCAAGGAATACCTGCTGGACGTTCGCATGCCACAGAGTCACCATCTTAATTCATTATGCTACTGATAAATTGTAATTCAAAATAGTATTGTGTTTGGAAATACTAGCGTGTTTTTGTAGTGCTTATGACTGTGTACTACAGGTTTAAGGAAATATATAACTATTGGTTGCTAACGGCTATGTATATCGTTAATGGTTTAAAATAAACAAGTAAATAGTTCAATTCTATTATTAAATCAGCATGTGTTAGGCTTACCTAGTTTTAGAGACTAGGTGCTATCACAAAATCCTATGGTGGGAAATTGGGGTCGTGACAAGTTGGTATCAGAGCTCTAGGTTCATAGGTTCTACGAGTCATAAGCAAGTTTAGTAGAGTTTTGAGACCAAGACGTCTGTACTTATCTTTGAGAGGCTACGAAACAATTAGGAACCACTCCTTTCATTCATTATCGTGCGGCATTGATTCAGCTTGAAGCATATATTTTATATCCCTTTACATCCACTTATATATGATGTTGCGCACTCGGTATCAGCTATACTCCGACGGTTTGTAATGCTGTGGATGGGGTATGAGGGATAGATGCTCTATCATTGTCTCGAGGTATTGCCCAGACTTAGGACGTGGACGTGTTGGTAGATCTTCAGTGATTCAAGTGTGGGATGCAACTATTTGGTGTATCTGATTGGTGTTGTACGAGCTTATGAAGGTTGGTAATATGGATCATTGGATGATGTGCCCTATGACTCCGCGCCAAATGGGGGAGTCTACTATCGACGATCAGATTACATGGGCAAGTGTCATATCAGTCTTGGGTTTGAGGTATATATGCAGTATTGAGGGATTCCCCTGAATTGTACATGATTAAGATCTGAGTTTTGCATGGGATGGTGTTGGAACTTGTGGTATATCTGTATCATTGCTAAATCTACATTCCAGTATCAGAGAGGTTAGAGAGATATCTTCATATTCATAGAAGGTCTCTTTATAGTGTGTATATCGGTTGCAGCATTGTTGGGTGCTCTATAGGAAATATAGCGGTTTATGGATTTTCAGACAACGTGTTACGTTCAAGGGTCTTCCACAGCGAGCTTTGACTTAGGATCATTATGCACCTATAAAGAAAAGTGTTGACCTGAAGAAAAGTCGAGGAGGATAGAAGAAATGGGTCAGCTTGATGGTGTTGGGTCAGCATAGAAACAAAGGTAACTGGTTTTCGGGTGTGGTTTTTGCTTGTGTAACATAATGGTTTAAATAAAAGAATTATTAATATTCATATAATTGCGCGGAGTCACTATATCATATTTTGTTGAGTTGTTTGTAACATAATGGTTTAAATAAAAGAATTATTAATATTCATTATTCTATGTGCCTCTTAAGATAGAACTTCTTATCTCACTTGGTGCTTTATTGTTCTAAATGGTTATCTCACTTTCACTATAATTGGGTTCTCAAATCATACTCATCACCTTGTTAGATGTTTACCTTATTTAAAATTGTTAACATGTTTTTCCTTAACAAATTCTATATTTAATTGTTAATTTAACTTATGTTTTATTTTGTTTTAAAATGATACTTTTACTCAATTTTATTCATTTCTAAACTAACCCAATCATATACTTTGTTTCGTATAAATTGTATGTTATTTTACTTAACTTGATTTCTGAAATAAACTTATTATTTCATATGACACCTTACTTTATTCAAGATTGTGATTATGTTTTATGGTGTTTATATATATCTTTCGTTCATCAAAATTAATATTTATCACGGTTGTATAGTACATGTTAGCACATGGGCTTTGGCGTGCGAAGGTGATTGTTATTGTGGGCACGAGGTGACATATGCGTAAGATTTAAAAATTGTGGTCCATGACTTATGGTTTATGAGGTGTGGTGCCTCGGGGTAATTCTTATTGTAAGTCCATGCCTTAGGAGCGATTTGATTATTTGAGTTGTCATCCGTTTTTCTTTATTTGAGTTTATTTACATCTCGTTTGTGTTCTAATTATGTTATTTCTTTATTACTCATTTACTACTTGCTGCCATTTATGTTTCGATTACTTCATTTTTGGTTGGAAATCAATAATTTGTCCGTTGTTGGTCTTACATTGATGTTCTTTCCATTCTTAGCTTATGTATATCTTGAACAGGTTTCTATGTCTAGTAGGTGTCTTGACCTGGCCTCGTCACTACTTTACCAAGGTTAGGCTTGATACTTACTGGGTACCGTTGTGGTGTACTCATGCTAGGCTTATCCACATTTTGTGCAGATAAAGGTATTCAGATTGTGTTGTTGGGAGTTGCGTCTGCGTGGCGGGAGACTTCAAGGTATACCTGTTGGGCACTCGCAAGCCTTGGAGTCACCATCTTACTTCATAATGCTACTGATAAATTGTGATTCAAAACAATATTGTGTTTAGAAATTGTAGTGTGTTTTAGTAGGGCTAATGACTCCGTACTACTGGTTTTTGGAAATGTATAACTATTGGCTGCTTGCGGCTATGTATGTCATTTAATAGTTTATGATAAATGATTAAATAGATCAATTTTGTTATTAAATAAGCATGTGTTAGGCTTACCTAGTCTTAAAAACTAGGTACCACCACGATATCCTAAGGTGGGAAATTGGGGTCCTATCAAAGGATGTGTATGAAACTCAGTGAGTAGTGGCACGATTAGTTATTAAAATAAGGGTAAGACGAGACTATCATGCACCGTATTAAAGAGAGAGATAATTCGAAGAGTTCAAATACATGAAAAGAATTAACACTAATGTTTAGTGTTCCGTTATGACAATTGCCATGATATGTGTTGTATCTTGTACTGCATGAGTTTAGAAAGTTTGAATACTAACGAAATGATGCGATAACTGGAAAAAGTATAATTTTACCTGAGTGGAGGAGCCTACTATTAATTATTTTGTCTTACGGGCATATGGAATAACAGTTAGGACAGAGGGATAGTGGCGACATTGTTATGGTTTGTAATATTGACATTTAAGTGAACCTGGGCATAGATAGACTGGTTTTGTCATATTTGGTATTCCTAATGCGCTTAACATTGCACGACGGCGGATTCACGATTGTCGAAGGGCAAAATTATTCCTTGTATGGGAGGTTCTATGTACGTTAACGCCTTCGAGGTAACGAGTAAATGCTAAGAGATGGATAAGTATATTATAAAAGTTAGAGAAGTAGGTTCATTTGAAGATCGATGCGGATTGAGTATCTAAGAAGGATACCTGCAAGGAAAAAAAGATGGAATTAATCAAGTGCTTTGTTTCATTTAACTGGACATAGAAACGGTACACCCTTTACTATAATAAAGGGGAATTAGCAAAAGAAATAGTTGAAAATATTTTGTGACAATTTCAAGAATCAAATTTTTATGTTTTCTCACTTAGACAAGTTAATAATTTAGGGGATAATGTCACTAATTATACCTCCATTTAGATATTGGTAAATCTAGAAACTAAGGTATAAATACAAGATCGATAAATAATTAAGCATGGTCTAGATTTGGATATAAAGTAGGTTTTCGAAGATTGACATGTTTACTATAGATAAGCATATGACTTCCTTCTTATACCGAATTGATAAATTTACCCAAACTATGATAATCACATGTTCTTCGGTAGTAATTATTGCATGATGATACAAGAACAGTCGGTGCTTCATTTACATGTGACTGATGGTATGGAGCCGCTTGGAACTCCCTCGTATATATTGGAGTATATATTGTGTTGTAGATTATTGTTGTTACTTGATTTGAGAATAGTGTAAAATGAAATTAGTCCTAGTTATACTGCCAAAATTTTGATAGATTCAAGAGACTTTCTAAGATAAGTACAATATATTGAGATAAAGTTAAATAGGGGTTTATGAGTATTATTCATGGGATATATATCGTGCGAAGGATTAAGATTTGATTTGGGTAAACTGGCCTATGAAAGGATTATGTAGTTATAAAGTACATTTTATCCCCAAATATGACTTTTCAAACTCGTTCGAGGACGAACGATATTCTAAATGGAGGAGAATGTAATAACTCTAATTTATTAGGGGTTAATTTATAATTTTACAACAAGATAATTATAAAAAGGAACAAAGGAACATATGTATTGTAACGACCCGATAGGTCGTTTTGAACGTTTGCATTTTGTTCAGCTATTTGAAGTCTTGAGTAGCTTCTTATGATGTATTATGACTTGTGTGAATTGCCGATTTTTGTACTCAGGTGATTCAGAATTGATTTGGAAGAATGATTCTCCACTAGGAAGCTTTAAGTTGAAAGAGTTGACCAAGTTTGATTTTTAAGTATTTGACCTTGAATCGGAGTTTTGATGGTTTCGTTAAGTCCGAATGGTGATTTTGGATTTGGGCGTATGCCCGAATTTGCATTTGGATATTTCTAGAAAGTTTCGGCACTAATTGGCGAAAGTTGGAAATTTGAAGGTTTAGAATATTCATAAGTTTGAACGAGAGTTGACTTTGATGATATCACGTTCGGATTATGGTTCCAGGATTTATAATAGCTTCGTTGTGTTATTTGGGACTTGTGTGCAAAATTTGAGGTCATCTCAGATTGATTTGATATGGTTCGACACGAGTTTTTGAAGTTGAAAGTTCAAAAGTTCAATAAGTTTGATTTTAGGGGAAATTCATCGTTTCAATGCTGTTATGTGTGATTTGATGCCTGGAGTAGGCCTGTATTATGTTTTGGAACTTGTGGCATGTTTGGACAAGGTCCCGAGGGGCTCGGGCGAGTTTCGGATGGGTTTCTGCTTATTTTGGCACTGTTGTGTTCTACGGAGTTCTTGAATTTCAATTCTTCATCGCGATTGCGTAAAGGAGACCGTGATCGCGTAGTGCATTGTGAGAGCTGGGTGATTTACTTTATCGTGTTGGCGACTAACTGATCGCGTTCGCGCAGTTTGTGTGGACTGGTCTTCTTTGAGTTTGCATCCTCTTCTATGTGTTCGTCTAGTGTTTTGGATGAGCTAGGCACTCGATGGTCTCATCTTCGCATTCGCGACAATACTACAACTACCCAGCCAGTCGTTTTAAGAATTTGTATTCCATTCAGCCATTTGAAGTCTTGAATAGCTTCGTATGTTGTTTTATGACTTATGTGAATCGTCGGTTTTGGTTTTCAAGTGATTTGGGATTGATTTGCAAGAATGATTCTCAACTAGGAATTTTTAAGTTGGAAGAGTTGGCCAATTTTGATTTTTTGTATTTGACCTCGGATTGAAATTTCGATGGTTCTGTTAGGTCCGGATGGTGATTTTGGACTTGGGCTTATGCCCCGATTGCATTAGGATATTTCTATAAGGCCTCAACACTATTTGGCAAAAGTTGGAAATTTGAAGGTTTTGAATGTTCATAAGTTTAACCGGGAGTTGACTTTGATGATATCCTATTTGGATTATGGTTCTGGGGAATGGACTAGTTTCGTTATATCATTTGGTGCTTGTGTGCAAATTTGAGTCATTCCGACTTGATTTGATGTGGTTCAGCAAGAGTTTCGAAAATTGAAAGTTCAAAAGTTCTTCAAGTTTGATTTGAGGTGCGATTAGTGGTTTTTATGTTGTTATGCATGATTTGAGGCCTCGAGTAGGTCCGAGTTATGTTATGGGACTTGTTGGTATGTTCGGACGGGGTCCCAACGGCTCGGGTAAGTTTCGAACATCGCTCGAATCATTTCGGATGGTTTTGTATTGCTGGTTTTCTGTTGTTACCTGTTGCTTCTGGTGTTCTTCGCGATCGTGAAGCTCCAGCCCCGATCACAAAGGGTGTTTTGGTCTGCTTTGAATTTTTTCTTCGCATTCGCGTGAGGATGAACGCGTTCTTGTAAGGACGAACACGTTCGCATAGAGTTACGGCTGGTCTTCATCGTGTTCGCATATGCTTCTGCGCGTTCGCGTAGTGACTGGGATGAGCTTGACAGGATGCTGGTTTCCTCTTCGCGTTCACGACGTTGATTCTGCGTTCGCGTAGTTCTGTCAGCTTTGTGTATTGCATTCACCAGGCTTGTGCCATGATTGCGTAGAGTATTTCAGGGACAGTGCATCTTTCTTCTTCGTGATCGCGATGCTATTTCTGCAATCACGATTCATTGATTCGTCCTGTGATTATAAGTACTCTATTTCGGAGGTTTCGGCTAGTTTAGAATATTTTGAGGTATGGAGCTCGGATTGAGGCAATTATTGAGGCGATTTTCACCACATGGAATGAGGTGAGTGTTTTCTACTCGAATTTGATTATTATTTCATGAATCTATCTGCTTTTTCGGCATTTAGATTATGAATTTCAAAGAGAGATTTGGGGATTTTTTCTAAAATTTCATAAAGAGAATTTTGAGTTTTGAACGTCGATTCGAAGTCGAATTTGAGTGAAAGTAATTTGGTTGGACTAGTAATTGAATGGGTTGTCAGATTTTGTTAGTGTTCTCGGGTTTCGAGGTGCGGGCCCGGGATTGATTTTCTGGTTGACTTTGGACTTTTGATAAAAGATTCGACCTTTATCGATTGAGTTGGTTTCCTTACGAATTATTTCTAAACTTGGTGCTAAGGGTATGAATCACTGAACATACGTGTTACGTGTTTGGTGTTGAGGTGACGCACATGTTAGGTGACGAGCATGTGTACGTGCACCGTGTGAACTATGACTTGATTGTTTCCGTGGTATTTTTAGTTACTTGTTGCTATCCATGAAATTTCTACGTACTAGAGTAATTGAGATGTTACCCATGCCAGAAACCATGTTTAGGCTTTATGCTTATTCTGTTGGGACTCACTGAGGTCATTTCTGTTATTGAGTTATTTTCTTAAATTGCAATTACATACTCAGTCATATGCATTCATTTGCGTATCATATCTCAGTAACTGTTATCGTTTATTGTTACATCATGCATCATTGTTTGGGCTGATTGGCATGAGATTTGTGAGCCGAGAGACTGGAGATATTGATGGCTGAGTGAGGTCGAGGGACTGATTCTGATTGATGATTATGTGATTGGGCTTCACGTTGCAACAGGCTTTATTGCTTTATATTGGGATTGGCTTGCACACAGCAGCATGCCATGTTGGCTTATATTAGCGCTTGGGCAAGATCCACCCCTCCAGAGTCTGATATACCAGCAGTGAGTGCATGTATCGAGTGCCGAGTCCCAAGTGATTGAGCGTGTTGAGTGATTTGGAGTGCTGAGTGATTGAGCGTGGTGAGTGAAGTCAAATACTCCAAGAGCATGAGTATCTGAGTTCATCACTGTGGTGCATTACATTTGACATGCATTTCCTTATGATGTATGGTATTGTGACATTCATGACTTCACATGCACATTGACATGTAGGCATAGAGATGTACTTTCCTCATGCTATCTCATAATGAAACATCATATCTGTTGTTGAATGTTTTTGTTTAGGCGGAAGTTGGCTGTGAAAATGAACCTGCGTTCCAGTTGTAGCTGCCTTTTGTTCATCATAGTTGTAGATTTATAAAAATCTATTTATGTACATTTCAAACAGATGATGTATTTATTTCATACTAGCTTTGTAAACTCTGAATCATAGAAGCTCATGGTTTGTACTACTAGTCCTTGGGGACTCTTTGTATAACTGTTCGGTTATATTATCATTATTTCACTCAGTAGATCTCATTTGAAATTAGATTATTATTAAATTGGCTTATCTAGAGGATTAGGTTAGGTGCCATCATGGCTAGCTGGATTTTGGGTCGTGACAAGTAGATATTAGAGCTCTAGGTTCATAGGTTCTACGAGTCATAAGCAAATGTCTATTAGAGTCTTGCGGATCGGTGTGATGACATCCATACCTATCTTCGAGAGGCTATAGGGAATTTAGGATACACTTACCATCTTTCTTTCCTTATCGTGCGGCATTGATTCATCTTGAAGCGTATCTCTTTAAATTCCTTCCATTCACTCGTATGCGCATGTGAGCGCTCACTATCAGTTGTACATCGACATCTTGTGGATTCCATGGATGAGGTGCGAGATGTGTTATTTGTATTTTGGTGATGGGCCAGTCTAGAGGACTTGAGGCCCAGTTTGGACCGCAGCTTAGGCTTGGAAGTTTCAGTTGTGTGAGCATGTGCTTTTGGACATCTATGTTCAATGTGTCCCTATGAGTGGGACTAGTGGCTCGGTGAGTTGTTGGATGGCTATATGATGAGTAGGATGTGACTGCGGGATTTGTTCAGATGGTTTGAATGTGATAGGAAGAGTTCGCTTATGATGTGAAAAGGACTATTGGATGCTTGATTTTGTGGAGGTGTCATACAGTCATGAGTTATGAAGGTTTTTAAGAGATTCTTTCGTGTTATTTCATTTGTGGAACGAAGTAGATTTTCATGTCTTGTTGAATAGTTCAGACTAAGGAAGATTAAGTGATTGCGGAGTAGTAATGGCTATGAAAGGGTATAGAGAGATGACAATTTGAGGCTAAGCATATGGGTTATCACCTACGGGGTAATCTACGGATGTGTGGTCCTTATGATGTTGTGCGGAGGCTTTCTTTTCTACCAGTGGGTTTAGGTGTTGAAATTTGAGTTTGGATTGGTTGAGAAAGTTAACATGACCGTCAAGAGGATGAATGCGAGCTTAGCAGATGATTTGAGGCACTATATGGTTTGTCTTACATGAGCTTATGAAGGATTTAGTTGAATCTTACTGCAATATTATGGCAGTAATAGAGTATGGGAATCGTGAGTTATCAAGTGTCTTGATCTATAACTTTGAGCCAAGTGGGGGAGTCTGCTATTGACGATTTGATTGCATGGTTACGTGTTGTATTGGTTTCAATCAGAGGCATACTTGTGGATCGATTATGGCTTGTATAGGCTGGTTTTTAGGATGACTTAAGCAAGGAAATTTTTGGATGCATGGTGTATTACACTTTATGGGTATATGAGAATCATGGAATGACTGAGTTTTTATTCGCCAAGGATGTAGTGTGCATGGAGTGGGAATTTTCTCGGTTGCATTATGGCGGGGTTACTTCTTTGGGTGTTGTCATGCTCATGGGACACGGGTCGTTCGGCATGTTTGGGCGGTGCAATTGATATTTGAGTAGAGTGGATGACTCTCGAGAAGGTCCTAATAGATTCAAGATTTATATGTTGCAATTGAGAATTTTTCGAATGGGTATATGGCTTGAATCTGAGATTTACATTGGATGGTGTCAAGACTCGCAATATTTTTATATCATTATGGATTCTATATTTCAGTATCAGCAAGGTGAATAAAACGACTTTAGGTTCATAGAAGGTCTATTCAGAGTGGGTGTCACAGTTGTGGTACTTTTGGGGTGCTTTAGAGGGAATACAGCGTGTAACGACACGATCGGTCGTTTAGAGATTTTGCATTTTGTTCATCAGTTTTCGGGCATGACTTGCCCCGTGTGATGTATTACGACTCGTGTAAATCGTTGTTTTTGTTTTTCAGGGTAATCGGAATGAATTTGTAAGAACAGTTCCCAGTTTGAGGCTCGAAATTTGAAATGTTTGACCATGATTTGACTTGTTAGTATATGATCTCGGATCGGAATTTTTATGATTTGGTTAGCTCTGTTAGCTTATTTGGGACATAAGAGCGTGATCGGAATGCATTTTGGAAGTCCGTGGAAGGTTCAGGCTTGAATTGGCGAAATTAAGATTTCGGCGTTTTTCGGTTGACAGGTGAGATTTTGATATAGAGGCCGGATGAAATTTCGGAAGTTGCAGTAGTTCCGTTATGTCATTTGGGATATGTGTGAAAAATTTCAGGTTATTCGGACATGGTTTGGTTGGGTTTTTTATCAAAAGCGGAATTCGAAAGATTTTTGAAAGTTTGGCTTGAATCCGATGTGTTTTGATGATTGGAACAAGTTCTAATAAGGTATTAGAATATGTTTGTGCTTTTGGTTGAGGTCCCGGGGGCCTCGGGGTAATTTCAGAATGATTTCGGAGAAGTTTGGGACCTTGTTGCAGCTGCAAATTTTCTGCTTCTAGTATTTCCGCACCTGCGGATTGGGGACCGCAGGTGAGACGCCGCATATGCAAAAAATTGGTCGCAAAAGCGAAAGCCGGTGAGGTTGGCAGGAACCGCAGAAGCGGTTGTGGGACCGCATCTGCGAAGGCGCAGGTGTGGCTACTTCATCGCAGATACGGATTGGGCAGTTTAAGTGAAGAACCGCAGAAGCGGCTCTTGGACCGCAAAAGCGGTACCGCAGATGCGAAAATGCCTGGGTCAGAATGCATATATTTCACCCTTCGCGATTTTGAGAGGATTTTTACCATATTTCATCCGAGAGAAAGTTTGGGAGAGCTAATTGAAGAGGGAATTCAAGAGGATTTCATGGAGGTAAGATTTTTGGACTCTAAACTTTTTTCTATGATTAGGGGCCATTTGAGGTTCGATTTTGATGTTCTTGATATGTATGAACTCGTCAGAGGATGAGGATTCCGTTGATGTTAATTTTATCGGATTTCAAGACGTGGGTCCGAGGGCCGGGTTTGAGCAATTTCGGGATTTTGATGTTAAATTGGATATTTTCGAGTGGGCTTCGTTCCCTTAGCATATTTTAATGATTATGTACTGATTGTTGCTAGATTAGGAGCATCCGGAGGTCGATTCGTGCGGGCAAAGGCATCGCGGGCTAGAGTTTGGACCGGATCGAGGTAAGTAATGATTGTAAATACTGTCCTGAGGGTTTGAAACCCCGGATTTCACATCGTTGTGCTACATTGGGGTGACACACACGTTAGATGACGAGCGTGGAGCCGTGCACCGTTGGGGATTCTGACTTGGTCCGTCCCGAACAACTGTTAAGTCGCGTATTTGATTTGAAATCTTATGACATTCCATAATTTAGAGATTGATATTATAATTTGGGTTGTATGCCATGTTTGGGGCCTTGTGCCGACCTGTTGAGATCCTTAGGGGCATTTTTACTATTTTTCCTCACTCTATTTGTTTGAAAGCATAACCTCAGTCATGTTTTAGCTGTTTATTGTTTAAATCTGGTTTTATCACTTTACTTCTTAAAAAATATGAAAAACTATTTGGGCTGAGTTCCCTGATTTACTGATAGACCGAGGGTCTGATTGTGAGGTTGATGACAGAGATAGACCGAGGATCTAATTGTGAGGATAATTACTAAGATAGACCGAGGGTCTGATAGTGAAGGTTTCATATTTTTGGATCGGGCTGCACGCCGCAGCGATTTAGCGCTTGGGCTGTAGGAGCCCTTACGGAGTCTGCACACCCCCAGTGAGCGCAGTCGACTATATATATGGATCGGGCTGCATGCCGGAGCGGTTACTATATGGTAGCTATTGAGTGTGAGTGCTGAGTGTGAGCGCTGATTGGTAAGAGTTGAGTCACGAGTGACTGAGAGGCTTGCTCGAGGGGCTATATATATATACATGTACATGAGTGATGTTTTGCCTGAGGGGCTAGTTTATGAACTTACTGTTTTTCACTCCTCTTTAGAGTGAGTTTCCATAGAACATGGTGATTTAATTACTTTTTTCACTCATCTTTAGACCGTGCCTCTATTGAAAATGTTGAACAAATGTTTTAGCTAATCTTTCATATAAACTGAAGTTTTTAAGCTACGAAAAGGTTTGTGAATTTTCAGTTATGCCCGAGGGGCTGTATACGAACTATGTTTCGCCCGAGGGGCCGGTGATGGTTTTCATCTATTTTATTATAAATGGTATTGAACCCCTACTGAAACTGTTGGAATGCATTCTTTTTGTCAAATGATTTTACCCCAAAGCTGGATTTTAAATGAGACGATTGACTCGTATTCTGATTTGGAAGCTTGTTGTGCTTATTGAGTTTAACATAAATGTGGATTCATTATTTTCCTACTGCTCAGTCTTTATTTACTCTTATTACTTACTGGGTTGGAGTACTCACACTACTCCCCGCACCTCGTGTGCCGATTTAGGTATTTCGGAACCCGGTAGCAAGTGTTGATTGCTCGGAGGCGGAGGTGTCAGAGTTAGCAAGGTGGCTACACGACGTTCGCAGCACTGTTTTCCTTCCGTCTCATTTCCACTACTGTATTTTAGCACATTTTTAGACTCTTGTCGTATTCAGACCTTGGTAGATGCTCATGACTTGTGACACCCCGATGTCGGGCTGTATTTATTTCCGCACTTGTTTTATTTCACTAAATCTACACTTGTTGGGGGTTTATCCCTATAAATGACTTAAATAGACTTATTAAACTGTTAAAAATTGAGTTTGGGAATGGTGTCGGCTAGCCTTGTCTTCACGAGAGGCGCCATTGCGACCTGGCCCGATTTGGGGTCGTGACAAGTGGTATCAGAGCCTAGGTTACATAGGTCTCATGAGTCATGAGCAGGTTTAGTAGAGTCTCGCGGATCGGTACGGAGACGTCTGTATTTATCCTCGGGAGGCTACAAAACCTTTAGGAAAACTTCACATTCTTGAATTCTTATCGTGCGTCCTTGATTCATCTTGAAATGTAACTCTTTGAATTCCTTCTACGCGTTTGTATGCGCGCATGAGCACTCAGTATCAGATATGCATCGATGGCTTGTGATTCCCTGATCGAGGGGCGAGATTTGATCTCTGTGTGTTCATGTTGGGCTAGTCTGGAAGACTTGAGGCCGGATTGTTACCTATAGTTTGCGCCTTGAGCTGTTGACTGCGTGAGCATGTGTTTCTAGATCTATATGTCCTGTTGTGTCCCTATTAAGGGAAGTAATGATGGGATAGTGCGTGATGAGGGTGACGTGACTGCGAGATGTATTCGTACGATTTGGAAGCGACGAGAAGGATCTGCTGGGGGATAGAAGAACCATTAGGTGCTTGATTTCCATCTTGATGTGAGGTATAGCCCCGAGTTATGGGCGTGTGATGAATCCTTTCATGTTTTCTAGTTGGGAGTGAAGTAAATTTCATGTTGCGGTATGAGTTCAGACTCAGGAAGACTAAGTGACTGCGTAATGTTTATGACGGTGGAAGGTATACTGAAATACCAGTTTGAGGAAAAGCAGGTAGGTTATCTCCTGCGGAATGTTCTGAGTTTGTGCGATCCTTATGTTGTCTGTTAGAAGATCTCAATTTCAAGTGAAAGATATATGTTGTAATTTGAATCTGAGTCGCTTAAGGGAATGGGTTTAATTGTTACGAGAGTAAATGCGAGAGTTGCAGAAGATATGAAGTATCAGATGGTCGGTGTTCCACGAGCTTATGAAGGATTGGGTTAATCTCACTATGGTATTATGGCAGCAATACAGTATATGCGTTACGAGTTATGGTGTGTGTTTTGATCAATGGCTTCGAGCCAAGTGGGGGAGTTTGCCATTGATTAGCTGATTGCACGACTATGTGCTATGTTGGTCCCAGTTCGAGGCGTGCTGGTGAATCAGTTATGGTTTGCAGAGATTGAACCCGAGGAGGGCTCGAGTAAAGGAAAATTTTCGACCAAGGTAAGGTTATATCGTGCTTCACAGGTGTTTGAGAATCACAGAATGTCTTGAGTTGTTGTTGATAAAGAATGCTTGGTGCATAGGAAAGGAAAGTGGCTTGGTTGCATCAAGGTAAGGTTATATGCTGGAGTGTCAGAAGTGCTAATGAGGCGCAGGTTGTTCGATTTTTTTGATCGGGCTAATTGCAGTTTGGGTAGAGAGGATGACTATAGAGAATGGTTCTAATGAGATCGGGGTTTTACATGTAATAATTGCAGATTTTCAGGTGAATAATTTGGCTAGAAACTGAGGTTGGCGCTGGAGGGTATCAAGACTTTAGTCATTTCTATATCAATTATGGGATTCAATACATCAATATGAGGAAAGTAATGTCTTCAGATTCGCAGGAAGTCTTTCAAGGGTAGGTATTCTGAATGCGGTGCTTTTGGGAGCATTTGAAAGAGAATTCAGCGGGTTGTCAGCCTTAGACTGTGTGGTATTATGCTTGGGTCTCGTGTGGCGAGTCTGGGTTGAGGGATTGTGGTGCTACAGCAAGAGGGAGTATCAAGTCGAAGGTAACTCAGAAGGAACTCGGATAGATGGGGTAGCTTGGTAGTAGGCCGAATCGGTATGGTAAGGATATGACTAGTTCATTGGGTGCTTACAAGGTAATGAGTTTCTACAAGTGTTTCACAACAATGCTCTTGGGTGATAGTGGCCTGCGTAGTTTGGTTGAGATAGAAGGATTCAGACCCGACGATTTAGTTTTGTGCAAAAGGAATCAGGAGAGTTCTTGACGGTTTCTACCACGGTCAGAGAGGTATATTTTCTGCTGGCGTGAAGAGCATGGGATGTGTAATGATTTTATTCTAGGTGGGATCCATGAGAAGTTCTTGACTAGTTGAGTACGTAGATGTTTGTGGCTCGGAAGGGAGATGAAGTTCTCATGTTATTCTAGGATGGTATGGTATATGCGGTATGTTGTAGAGGATTGAGATTTGCGTGTGTAAAGTTACGGTTCAGTTCTGAACAGGAGGTCATAAAATCCTTAGGCAGCATAGGTAGTTTCAGATAATTAGAGAAATGAGCTTCAGATGATTAGGGGGATGGTCTCCAGATGATTAAGGAAATAGTATTGCTAGTTGGAGGTGTTTTGACGAGGGTATATGTTTCAGAAAAAGGCAATGTGATTAAGTTGATGGTACTTCGGTAGTATTGCGGCACTTTCTTGTAGATCGACTGCTGATATTCGGGTTGCTTGGTGGTACAGAAGAATGTTAGAATATCTCTCATGGAATGATTGGGTATTAGAGATGTGGTATGTATTCGGACGGGGGAATTGGGATCAGGTATGGTGATTCGTGCAATATATGGAGTTGGAGATTGGGAGTTCTCATATTCAGGCTCTGTTTTGGTTGCGGGTCGTGTGTATCGGCACTGTGTGGTCACTATCGGGGTTTGGAGACCCGAGGGGATCTTTGATGCTTGGTACGTTGGATTTTGGATGTGATATTGGGTATGGACTGGTTGTATCAGTATTGTGTCATTCCGAGCTATTGCGCTAAGGCGGCGATATTGGTTAGCCGGGGATGCCACAGATATAGTGGCGAGGTTCGACGGATTATGTTCTTAGTAGGGTGGTGTTATATTTCGATGACCCAGTGGATGGCTGGGAAGGATTGTTTTTCTTATTTGGGCTTTCGTGATGGATGTCAGTGTGGAGACTCCTACCATTGATTCAGTTCTGGTGGTGAGGGACTTTTCGGATGTGTTCTTGTAGCCGGGCACCGTATCGTATGGCACCGGCAGAGTTAAAGGAGTTGAAGGAGCAGCTTCAGGATTTCCTTGATAAGGAGTTCGTTGGCAGGCCAATGTGGATGCGTGTTCTAACTTGAGTCGACTTGGTTGGCTCCGAATTGTATTATTGAGGGATGTGATGGTTCGATTGTTATTGAGCTTATTAGTAATCTGGGGAGATCTATCAGTTACCTTTCTGTGTTGCGAGGTGTTATGGTTTGTGATTACAGGCACATTGGTGCGGTTCTATTGAGGTTTCATAGTGGAAGTCGAGCGGGAAGAGTATTGGATATTTCTCGGCGGATGGCGTATCAGTTATGTCCTTTCGGATTGTGTGGTGTATGTTGTTTGCTTCACCATGGGGATGATGATTTGCTTTGGTTCCAGACATCAAATTGCGCGTGGTTGTCTATTTCGAGCATGGGGAGCTTCAGGTTCAGCTATTTCAATTAAGTCATTTTCATGATTTGAGTATGTTCGGACTGTTGCTTATTGGTGCGCGTATTGCGCAAGTTGTGACTTTAGTCTGTATTGAGGTGTCATGTCACTAGAGTATTTGTGTTGGAATTAGATAAGATCGTTGGGATCTTTAATAAATACAACAGATTCGATTTCAGCATGTTGGGAGGAATAAATATCGAGGTTCGGCTCAGAAATTTGCTATGATCCTTGCCAAAGGAGAAGTGGCTTCATGAATGGTTGATCTAAGAAGTGGTTATGGTTTATTGCGTGCTTCATTTATCATAGGCAGGGCATGAAAGTGTTGGAATGAGACCTTAGTTGATAAGATGTTTCTATCGGTATTCGGTTGTTGTGTGCGGCTATTATGATTAGAAGTTATCGCTGCAAGCGTTTGGTTATGTGGTATATCATGTTATTGCACCTGACGTTGCAGGTATGGGTTATTACAGCTTGTTCGGGCTTATTCCTAGTATAAATGTGAGATTCTGATCGCATTGAAGATTTCAGAAGTGGAAATGTGGTTCTATGGTTTATGGGCTAGATTGGATTGTGAAATTTCAGTTTCTATGTGTTATCGGACCTATATGAGATAGGGTGACGTGGGATAACCCCGGGGTATATGCATGGTACGGTTATTCAGTGATTGGTTGGCTGTTGGAACAACTCTGGGCACGTTCGAGGACGAACGTATGTTTAAGTGGGGGAGGATGTAACGACCCGACTAGTCGTTTAGAGCTTTTGCATTTTGTTCGTCAGTTTCCGGGCATGACTTGCCCCGTGTGATGTATTACGACTCATGTAAATTGTTGGTTTTGGTTTTCAGGGTAATCGGAATGAATTTGGAAGAACAGTTCCCAGTTTGAGGCTCGAAATTTGAAATGTTTGACAAAGATTTGACTTGTTAGTATATGTTCTCGGAACGGAATTTTTATGACTTGGTTAGCTCCGTTAGCTGATTTGGGACTTAGGAGCGTGATCGGAATGCATTTTGGAAGTCCGTAGAAGGTTCAGGCTTGAATTATCGAAATTAAGATTTCTGCGTTTTTCGGTTGATAGGTGAGATTTTGAAATATAGGTTGGAATGAAATTCCGGAAGTTGCAGTAGTTCCATTATGTCATTTGGGATGTGTGTGCAAAATTTCAGGTTATTCGGACATGGTTTGGTTGGGGTTTTTTATCAAATGCGGAATTCGGAAGATTTTTGAAAGTTTGGATTGAATCCGATGTGTTTTGGGTGATTTGATGTTGTTTGAGGTGTTTTGATGATTGGAACAATTTTGAATAAGGTATTAAAATATGTTTGTGCTTTTGGTTGAGGTCCCGAAGGCCTCGGGGTCATTTCGGAATGATTTCGGAGAAGTTTGGAACCTTGTTGCAGCTGCAGATTTTCTGCTTCTGGTATTTCCGCACCTGCGAATTGGGGACCGCAGGTGCGACGCCGCATACGCGGAGAATTGGTCGTAGAAGCGAAAGCTGGTGAGGTTGGCAGGAACCGCAGAAGCGGTTGTGGGACCGCATTTGCGAAGGCGCAGGTGCGGCTACTTCATCACAGATGCGGATTGGGCAGTTTAAAAGAAGAACCGCAGAAGCGGCTCTTGGACCGCAAAAGCTGTATCGCAGATGCGGTGGATTGATCGCAGATGCGAAAATGTCTGGGTCAGAATGCATATATTTCACCCTTCGCGATTTTGAGAGGGTTTTCACCATATTTCATCCGGGAGAAAGCTTGGGAGAGCTAATTGAAGAGGGAATTCAAGAGGATTTCTTGGAGGTAAGATTTTTGGACCCTAAGTTTGTTTCTATGATGAATTTTAACTTTTGTAAGCTTGAAATCAATGGAAAATCAGTAGCAAAAAATGGATAATTAGGGTTTGAGATTTAAGAGACCTTTCAGTGGGGATTTGAGGGGCCATTTGAGGTCCGATTTTGATGTTCTTGATATGTATGAACTCGTGAGAGGATGAGGATTCCACTGATGTTAATTTTATCGGATTTCAAGACGTGGGCCCGAGGGCCGAGTTTGAGCAATTTCGGGATTTGATGTTAAATTGGATATTTTCGAGTGGGCTTCGTTCCCTTAGCATATTTTAATAATTATGTACTGATTGTGGCTAGATTTGGAGCATCCGGAGGTCGATTCGTGCGGGCAAAGGCATTGTGGGCTAGAGTTTGGATCGGATCGAGGTAAGTAATGATTGTAAATACTGTCCTGAGGGTTTGAAACCCCGGATTTCACATCGTTATGCTACTTTGGGGTGACACACACGTTAGATAACGAGCGTGGAGCCGTGCACCGTTGGGGGTTGTAACTTGGTCCGTCCCGTACGACTGTTAAGTCGCGTATTTCATTTGAAATCTTATGATGTTCCATATTTTAGATATTGATATTATAATTTGGGTTGTATGCTATGTTTGGGGCCTTGTGCAGACCTGTTGAGACCCTTAGGGGAATTTTTACTATTTTTCCTCGCTCTATTTGTTTGAAAGCATAACCTCAGTCATGTTTTACGTATTTATTGTTTAAATCTGGTTTTATCACTTTACTTCTTAAAAAATATGAAAAACTATTTCGGCTGAGTTCCGTGATTTACTGATAGACCGAGGGTCTGATTGTGAGGTTGATGACGGAGATAGATCGAGGGTCTAATTGTGAGGATAATGACTGAGATAGACCGAGGGTCTGATAGTGAGGGTTGAGTGTGAGTGCTGAGTGTGAGTGCTGATTGGTAAGAGTTGAGTCACGAGTGACTGAGAGGCTTGCCCGAGGGGCTATATATATATATATATATATATATATATATATATATATATATATATATATATATATATATATACATGTATATGAGTGATGTTTTGCCGGAGGGGCTAGTTTATGAACTTACTGTTTTTCACTCCTCTTTAGAGTGAGTTTCCATTGAACATGGTGATTTAATTACTTTTTTCACTCAAACCTATTGAGGGGCTAGTATATGTATTACTGATTTAATTACATGAGTGAGTTTCCTATTGCTCAGTCTTTACTTACTATTATTACTTACTGGGTTGGAGTACTCACATTACTCCCTGTACCTCGTGTGCAGATTCAGGTATTTCGGAACCCGATAGCGGGTGTTGATTGCTCGGAGGCGAAGGTGTCGGAGTTAGCAAGGTGGTTGCACGACGTTCGCAGCACTATTTTGCTTCCGCCTCATTTCCACTACTGTATTTAGCACATTTTTAGACTTTTGTCGTATTCAAACCTTGGTAGATGCTCATGACTAGTGACACCCCGATGTCAGGCTGTATTTATTTCCGCACTTGTTTTATTTCACTAAATCTACACTTGTTGGGGGTTTATCCCTATAAATGACTTAAATAGACTTATTAATCTGTTAAAAACTGAGTTTGGGAATGGTGTCGGCTGGCCTTGTCTTCACGAGAGGCGCCATCAAGACCTGGCCCGGTTTAGGGTCGTGACACAGCGGCTTATAGGCCTTGGGGCAGTGTGGTTTATGCTAGGATCTCTTGTGGTGAGCTTTGGGTAAGGATCGTGGTGTTCTGGCAAGGAGAAGTGTCAACTTGAATGTAATTTGGAAGGAACTCAGAGAAATATGATAGTTTGGTAGTAGGTTGAATCGGCACGGTAATAGATATGATCGGTTCTTTGGGTACTTATGATGTGGTGAGTCTCTGCAGTTGTTTTGTTGCAATACTCTTGAGCTTTGGCAACCTACATGGCTTGGTTGAGTTAGAGAGATTCAGTTGTGATGGCTTGGTTATGTGCAAATGGGTTTCGAAGAGTTCTCAATGGTTACTACCATGGTTTGAGATGGATATTTCCTACCGGTGTGAGGAGCATATTGCGTAACGTGATTTTCTCCTGGATAGGATCAAATGAAAGGTTTCTGACTTATCAGATATTTATTCTACTGGTGCCTCAGAGTTCATTATGAGATTCTCGTACTTTTCATATGATGGCATGATAGATGTAGTGTGTCGTGTGGGATTGAGACCTGCATGTGCAATGTCACAGTTCAGTTTTGAAGGGAAGGTTGTGAATTCTTAAACAACATGAATAGTTTCAGAAGACTAGACGAATGATATTACTACTTGGTATTACCTGAGAAGGGTGCGCATTTCAGAAGGCGCACCGTGTTTTGATTTACGGATGCTTCATTGGTATTGCGGTACTCGCCTGGTTGATCGAGTGCTGATTTTCAGATTTTGCTATGTGGCACAGAAGAATTATGGATGTATTTCTCGTAGGACGATTGTGTATGGGAGATGTATTATCCATTCAAGTGGTGGAGATGGAATCGGCTATGGTGATCCATGTGTTCTATGGATTTGGAGACTCAGAGTTATTCAAAGCAGATTGTTTCATGGTTGTGGACTGTGAAGATGTGGCCAAGGTTAGCCATCTAGTAGTATGTGTTATGGTTAGGTCATTGTGTACTTTTGGTGGGCTATTTATCTATTTGGGAATGACCAGAGTTGATTTGGGGGCATTGGTAGGCCTAATAAGGATGTGTATTCTACAATGGGTCGGATTTGTTGACTCAACACTGTTAGTACCGAGGGGTGTGACATTCGGTTAGAGTTGAGCTTGTACTGTTCTGATATGTTCTATGTGTTACTCTTCTATGTTACGAGGTGTTGTAATTGATTGGTTATATGAACACATGATGCAGTTCTGTTTAGGCCTTGCAGCGAAATTCGAGCGAGATGGTTATTGGGGTGTTGAATGGTTGATTGCGCCTTGGCTATGGTATTTCCAGGCCGTAGTATATTGTGTTACTCGCTTCTCCATGGATATGGTCATGCAGTTCGTGTACTTGATGTCGAATTGCGTGTGGTTGTTGATTTTGTGCATTGTAGCTTGAGGTATTTCATAGGACCGGTGTTTGGATGGGGTGACGCATCGCAGCGAAGTTATGTTGAGATATGATCTTTGGAGTTAGATTTGTATGTTTCGGTTCTACTATGTGTGATGGGTTCCTAGCATTGCATTTGTGGTGGCACTTGTTGACCTTGTAGGACGGTTCCCTAATTTGAGTCATTTTCCATGTTTGAGTACATTTAAATTGTTGCTTATTGGTGCGCAAATTTCACGGTTGTGACTTTAGGTTGTACTGACGTGGCATGTCAACAGAATAGTTGTGTTTGATGAGATGAAGTCATCGAACATAGAATGAAAACTATCAGATTTGATTACGGTATGTTTGGAAGAATGATATTGGAAGTCGGCTAAGCATTTGGCTTTGGTTCTTGTCAGACGCGAGAGAGAGCTCCATGACTTGTTGATCTGATGAGTGGTTATGAGTTTCTACGTATTTCTTTCATCATCGACAGTCTATGAAGGTTTTGAATGAGGTTTTATTTTATATGAGGTTTATTACCGGTATTGGGTTTGTCTTGAGCAGCTACTATGATCGGGAATTATTGCTACAAGTATGCGAATTATGTGCTATATCATGTGAATACATCTTGGGTTATGGATATGACTTGATACAGCTTGTTCAGACTCAGGGTCTGTTTGGAAAGCCACCGGGTAATTGGAATTGGTGTAATTACTAGGGTAGTAATTACACAGTTGTGTAATTACGACGACATGTTTGTTTGTCATAGTGTAATTACTAGTTTACTGTTTGGTTGCACAAGTGTAATTACATAGTTAGATAAAATTTAAATGAAGTAATTATCAAAACATAAAAGTTATTATAATAAATATTGCCTTTAAATTTTTATAAGCATAAATGATACTATATTTGGTATTTAAGATATATATTTTTCGTGAATATACATTAGTTAGTAATCATATATTTATAACAAATATTGTAAAAATAATTTATATATATTTTCTATATTAATACTAATTTAGATACTTACAAAAACTAAAAACAAATATTTTGTAAAATATCGTGAAATTCATGTTTGATAAAATAAATTAATATTTATAAATATAATGTCATAACATTATTCAAATGTACAACATGCAATATGAGTCAATACTACTAAAACAAGTAAATTGGAACCATGAATATAACATAATTTTAAAATCCAAAAAATATAGTTTAACATATGTCAAATTCCAACATAATATAGTAAGTTCCACTACAACTTAAGATTAGGAAACATAATAAGTTTATAACCACACTCAGCAACGAAATTCCACTTTAATTGCATCACTCATTATATACCAAGTTTGTTATGACTCACTATTTCTAATATTAGGAGGTGTAATTTCAAAAAATAGAATAATAAAATAAATAAAAAATAAAATATAAGCAATTTCATGGAATCACTAGAAGTAAAGGTAGAGAAATAAAATTTAAATAATGTACAAAGAAAATATTTTTAAAATTTCAAAAACAATTAAAAATTAAAAATAAAATTAAAAAATAGAAATAAAAAGTTATAAAGAAAGATAAATAAAAAATAAAAATAAAATAAAATAAAAGGGAAATAAACTAAAAAGCAACCTTGTAATTACACTGTGTAATTACCACAAATTCTCACCTCCCCCTTGAGAATTGAAGAGTGTAATTACACCCCTCCAATTACACCCAATTTCATGCTGACCAAGTAATTACTTGGCCAAACAAACATGCCAAACTATGTAATTACACTCAATTACACCCAAATCCAATTCCTAGGTGGCATTCCAAACAGGCTCTTAGTGTGTAGGTGCAGATTTGGGTCTTGTAAGGAATTCCTGATGTTATAAATTGGGTTGTAAGGCTTACAGACTATGGTTAAAGTAATGATCTTCAGTTATATTGTGTTGTCAGGCTTACATGGATTGGGGTGACGTGGGATCACCCCCTGGTATGTCAAAGGTAAGGTTACACAGTGATTTGACGGCTTTGGAACGACTCTTGGCACGTTCGAGGACGAACGTATGTTTATGTGGGGGAGAATGTAACGACCAAGTCGGTCGTTTTGAGCATTTGCATTTAGTTCCGCCATTTGAAGTATTTAGTAGCTCTGTATGATGTTTTAGGACTTGTGTGAATCGTTAATTTTTATTTTCAGGTGATTCAGGATAGATTTGCAAGAATGATTCTCAACGAGGAAGCTTTAAGTTGGAAGAGTTAACCAAGTTTGACTTTTAATTATTTGACCTCGGATCGGAGTTTTGATGGTTCTGTTATGTCCAGATGGTAATTTTGGACTTGGGCGTATGCCCGAATTTGCATTTGGATATTTCTAGAAGGCCTCGGCACTATTTGGCGAAAGTTGGAAATTTAAAGGTTTGAAATGTTCCTATGTTTGATCGGGAGTTGAATTCTATGATATCAGGTTCGGATTGTGGTTTCAGGGATTGGAATATCTTCTTTATGTCATTTGGGGCTTGTGTGAAAATCTTGAGGTCATTCCGAGTTGATTTGATATGGTTCGGCATGAGTTTTGAAAGTTGAAAGTTCGAAAGTTCGATTTGAGGTGCGAGTCGTAGTTTTTGTGTTGTTATGCATGAATTGAGGCCTCGAGTAGGTGCGTGTTATGTTATGGGACTTGTTTGTATTTTTGGACAGGGTCCCGAGGGGCTTAGGTAAGTTTCGGGCATGGTTCGAATCATTTCGGATGGTTTTGTATTGCTGGTTTTCTGCTGTTACTTGTTGCTTCTGGTATTCCGATCGCGAAGGGTGGCTTGGTATGCTATGAATTTGTTCTTCGCGTTCGCATAAGGATGAACGTGTTCGCATAGAGTTAGGGATGGTCTTCATCACGTTTGCATCTGCTTCTACGCATTCGCATAGTGATTGGGCTGAGCTGGGTAGGATGTTGGTTTCCTCTTCGCGTTCGCAGCGTTGATCCCATGTTTATGTAGTTCTGTCAGCTTTGTGTGTTTCATTCCTGAGGCTTGTGCGGCGTCACGTAGAGTATTTCAGGGGCAGCGCATCTCTCTTCTTCGCGATCGTGATGGTATTTCCGTAATCACGATTCATTGATTCATCCAGTGATTATAAGTACTTTAGTTTGGAGGTTTCGGCCATTCTAGCATGATTTGAGGTCTCGGATTGACACGATGTTTGAGGCTATTTTTACCACATAGAATGGGGTAAGTGTTTTCTACTCAATTTTGATTGTATTTAATGAATCTATCTTCATTTTTGTCATTTGGATTATGAATTTCAAAGAGAAATTTAGGGGTTTTGTCATTTCTTAAAGTGAATTTTTGAGTTTTGGACGTTGATTTAGAGTCGATTTGAGTAAAACTAGTATGGTTGGACTCGTAACTGAATGGGTTGTCGAATTTGTAGAGTTTTGTCGGGTTCCGAGGTGCGGCATCGGGTTTGACTTTTTGGTTGACTTTGGGCTTTTGATTAAAGATTCAACCTTTATCGATTGGATTTGTTTCCTTGGGCATTATTTGATGTATTTGAGTTGCTTTTGGCTACTTTCGAGCCGTTTGGAGGTCGATGCACACGGGATGATGTTTCTAGAGTATTGTTCGGCTTGCTCGGTATTGAATTTGTCTTGTTCGAGGTAAGTAACACTTCTAAACTTTATTGCTGAGGTATGAATCCTTGAACATACGTGTTATGTGTTTGGTGTTGAGGTGACGCATATGCTAGGCGACGAGCGTGTGGGCGTGCACCGTGTGAATTACGACTCGATTGTTTCTGTGGTACCGTGTAGTTACCAAATCTTGTTACTATCCATGAAATTTCTACGTGCTAGAGTAATTGAGCCTTCATCTATACTAGAAACCATATTTAGGTTATATGCTTATTCTATTGGGACCCACTAAGGTCATTTCTGTTGTTGAGTCGTTTGTTTAAATTACTATTACATACTCAGTCATATTCATTCATTTGCATATCATATCTTAGTAATTATTATTGTTTATTGTTACATCATGTATTATTGTTTGGGCTGATTGGCATGAGATGTGTGAGCCGAAAGACTGGAGAGATTGATGACTGAGTGAGACCGAGGGCATGATTGTGAGTGATGATTATAGGATCCGGCTGCGCGCCGCAATAGGCTTTATTAATTCATGTTGGGATCCGAATGCACGCCGCAGCATGCCATGTTAGCTTATATTAGCGCTTGGGAAGGATCCGCCCCTCTGGAGTCTAACATACCAACAGTGAGCGCATGTACCAAGTTTCGAGTGCGGAGTGCGGAGTGATTGAGAGTGTTGAATGAGTGGGAGTGCAGAGTGATTGAACGAGTTAAGTGAGGTTGAATACTCCAAAGCATGAGTATCTGAGTTCATCACTGTGATACATTACATTTGGAATGAATTTCCTCATGATATACGATTGTGACATTCATGACTTCACATGCACATTGACATGTAGGCATAGAGATGTACTTTCCTCATGCTATTTGATAATGAAACATCTTATGTGTTGTTGAAAGTTTTTGGAAAAAATTACAGTTTTCTGGGGTGTGTTGGTATGACGGAAAACACTTTTCGGAGAATATTTCTAATTTTCACATGTTTGGTTGACTTAAACAGCTTGGAAAACATTCTCCTCATGAACTCGTTTTCCTTCGATTGGAGAAAAATATTTTCCTTATCAAGAGAAGGGAAAATAATTTCCAAAACTCTCTTTTAACTTTCCCACTCTATTTCTCATCCCCCACCAACCCACCCCCCTCCAACCCACCCTATCACTCATCTACCCCCCAACCCCAACCCCCAACCCACTCTCGCCCCAACCCCCAACCCCGCCCCAACCCTTAACACCCAACCTTTCACTCTCTAACCAAACACTAAAAAATATTTTTCGAAAAATGTTTTCCACTCACCAACCAAACAAGGAAAAATAAGTCATAAAACCACTCATTTTCCATAAAAACATTTTCCTTCATATCAAACACACCCCTCATATACTCATATTTTCGTAATTTCGGTAAAAGATTTAGGTTTCATTGTTATATTTGAGAAGCATGCCTATTGTCTATAACTGTGAACGAGTTAAGCATCACATCTTGGAGTTATTACGTGTTTTTATTATATTGATACGAGTTGCTCTTGGTTATTGGTGTTGGACTCTAACCGTTTCACGAAGCTCGTCATTACTTTCAACCTAAGGTTAGGTTTGTTACTTATTGAGTACATGGGGTTGGTTTTACTCATACTACACTTTTGCACCTTGCGTGCAAATTTTGGAGTTGATATTGTTGTGTATAGCTAAAGCTGGTCGTGAAGATGAAACTGCATTCCGATTGTAGCTGCCTCTTGTTCATGGCTGCTTTAGATTTATAAAAAAAAATTTATGTACATTTCAAACATATGGTGTATATATTTCATACTAGCTTTGTAAACTCTGAATCTTAGAAGCTCATGATTTGTTCTATGAGTCATTTGGGAGTCTTTGTATAAGAGTTCAGTTATATTATCATTATTTCTCTCAGTAGATCTCATTTGAAATTGGATTATTGTTAAATTGGCTTATCTAGCGGGTTGGGTTAGGTGTCATCACAACTAGTTAGATTTGGGTCGTGATAGATACTCTCGCGTTCGCGTAGTCCAGTCAGCTTTGTGTATCGCGTTTGTGAGGCTTGTGCCGCAAACACGTAGAGTTAATTGTGGCAGTGTATATTTGTGCATCGCGATCGAGGGGGTACTACCGCGATCGCGTAGAGTACCACTGGGCAGTGCATATAAGTACTCTATTTTTGGACTTTGAGTCACTTTATCATATTTTGAGCTATAAAGCTCGGATTTGGACGATCTTGGTAGCAATTTTCAGCACATGTATTTGGGTAAGTATTTTCTACTCGGTTTGATTATATTTCATGAATCCATCTTTGTTTTTGGCTTAGTTGATGATTTCAAATGGGAAATTGAGGGTTTTTGTCTAAATTTCCCTAAAGTCAAAATTTGAGTTTTGAACATCGATACGGAGTCGGATTTGAGTGAAATCGGTATGATTGGACTCGTAATTGAATGGGTTATTGAATTTTGTGAGTTTCTTGATTTTCGAGGTGCAGGCTCGGGTTTGACTTTTTCGTTAACTTTGGTCTTTTGATTAAAGATTAAACCTTCATCGATTGAGTTAGAGTTTTTTAGCATTATTTTATGCTCTTGAGTTGCTTTTGGCTAGTTTCGAGCCGTTCGGAGGTCGATACGCGCGAGATAGGATTTCTAAAGTATTATTTCGCTTTCTCGGTATTGGATTTGGCTTGTTTGAGGTAAGTAACACTACTAAACTTCGTACAAAAGGTATGAATCACTGAAATACGTGTTATGTGGTGGTTTGAGGTGACGCACATGCCAGGTGACGGGCGTGCACCGCGAAAGTTGTGACTCGGTTGATTTTGTGGTACTGTGTAGTTATCCAATCTTGTTTCTATTGATGAAATTCCTACTTGGTAAAGTAATTGAGTTGTGATCCATGTTAGAAATCATGTTTAGGCTATATACTTATTCTATTGGACCTACCGAGGTCATTTCTACTATTGAGTTATTTGCTTAAGTTGCACTCATGTACTAGTCATATTCATTCATTTGCACTCATGTCTAATGACTAAGACGGAACTATAAACATTTGTTTGTTGTGCTAATTTGTAATAAAATAGTAATCTGATACTCCCTCCGTTCCAATTTATGTGAACCTGTTTGACTGGGCACGGGTTTAAGAAAAAATGAAGACTTTTTGAATTTGTGGTCTTAAGCAAGTCAAAAAGGGGTCCAGAGTATTTGTATAGTGATAAAACCTTCTCATTAAGGTTAGAATTGGAAATTTAAACTAAATTGTTTCCAAATTTAAAAAGGGGTCATTCTTTTTTGAACGGACCAAAAAGGAAACAGGTTCACATAAACTGGAACAGAGGGAATAGTAATCTATGCAATTTCCATGTTTAGAAAATTTAATAGGTGAATTAGTTTATTGCCTTAACCACCAACTTCATGTTTGATAAGTTTTAACATAGGTGGTAAGTAATCAATTTTTTCTACTATCTTTTATTTTAAATAGGTTTAAACACGGAGTTAACAACTTAATAGCTAGCCTTTACAATAATCCTAATGGCACAATGTCCACATGTGAATCACACGCACAGATGCCAATCATAGTTTATGATTAAGACTCAGACATTCATTATTAATATTACGCGGCGCCTTCCTGAGATTCCCTGAAGGGTGACGTAAGGCTAAGCAACTGATGGCAGTGCAGTTACTGTCCGCCAACTGAGGTCCCCTCCGTATGCTAGAAGAGATTGTCAGTGTCGTACGTGAAAACCAATGTCAGGAGCAATTAAGAGAACAAAAATGAGAATTGAGAATGAAAGAAAGCTTGATTGCATTAATGAAAGCTATTACATAAAGGCAACACGGTGTCGAGGGGGAGAGACACCAGTACAAAGAATTGTTTGCTTCTTAGAAAGTTTGATTGCTTGATCCCCCATAATAATGCTTACAAAAAATAAACCAAAGATACAAGACTAGACTTGACAAACTAGAGAAACATAATGGAAGTACATGAAATAAAACTACTCTATATTTACAATGAAAATGACTTAGTTTTCTACAAGGCAAAAACAGGTCCGTTGTCAGCAGCATTGTCTTCGACATCACGGTTTGCACGTCGCGGCATTGTCTGCGCGCGCGGCGCTATTGGCATCTGCCTGCGGCTGGGTGCTGGCGAGGGATAACGGTGGGGCGACAGAGGCACATGCGCGCTTGTCACTTGGTGCGGCCAAGACCACGCGGCCGTCCATGGCGCTAGGCATTGGGAGGCTTGCTAGGATGCCACGGGGCGCGCCCAAGAGGTCATGGGGCATGGCTGGAAAGTCGCCCATGACATTCTCCCCCAACTGAGTTAGCGACGTCCTCGACACCTTACTTGCAAGATAATCTTTAATTAGGCTCTTGTAGTCTTTGAGGTTTGTTCCCCTCTCCCAAGTATTCTCCTCTGCATCACAGGCACATCCCTGCCATTTGACCAAGAACTCTTGGTGATTTTTCCTTGAGGCATGAATCACTCTATCATCAAGGATAGCTTCAACACACCTTTTCTCGATTGAATTGGCACCTCGAATACTGGGTACTGTGAGATGGCTCCGTGAAGGATCCTTCGCGTCTTGCCGAAAAGGTTTCAGAAGGCTAACATGGAAGATAGGATGAATTTTCCACCAAGCTGGGGTATCCACCCGGTATGCAACTTTCCTAATGCGCCTTTCAATGGAAAAGGGTCCAATGTATTTTTGCAATAGGCGAGGGTCATGGATCCCCGCAAATAAGTACCGCTTTGGGATTTTGACCATCACTTTGTCTCCTACTTGGTATTCAACAAAGCGACGATTTTGATCAGCATGCCTCTTCATCCGCTTTTGAGCTTTGACAAGATAGTTCCGCACCATCTCCAAAATTTCGCTTCCACTCTTTTGAGAAGCTAGCAGCTCGAGGAGATTTAGACATGTTTGGTGCATTCACTGTGTGTGGGAGTAGCGGTTGTTGTCCGTTAACAATTTTGAAAGCGCTTTTGTTTGTACTAGAGCTCTTTTGTGAATTGAAACACAGTTGAGCAGCATCCAGAAGCTTCATCCAATTCTTCTGCGATCCGATTACAAAGTGGTGGAGATATTCCTCCAACATACCATCTAACCGCTCCGTCTGGGCATCAGATTGCAGATGAAAACTTGAGTTGTAACTCAATTTTGACCCAAGCCACTTAAAGAGTTAGGTCAAAAAGTTGCTAGTGAAGCTTGAGTCACGATCACTAACAATTTCTTTGGGCAGGCCCCAATATTTGACGACATGAGAGAAAAAGAGTCGAGTTGTATCTTATGCTAATATATATTGTGGGGCTGCAATAAAGGTAGAATACTTGGAAAACCGATCCACCACAACCAAGATAGTTGTGAGATCTCCGACCTTTGGCAATCCGGTGATGAAATCCAAGGAAACGCTTTCCCAAGGCCTCTTTGGGACAGCTAGTGGTTCCAAGAGTCCTGCTTGTGTCAAGCGGTCTGACTTGTCCTTCTGGCATACTAGACAAGTCTTCACATACTAAGCAACATCATCTGCCATTTGAGGCCAATAATATGAACGGTGAAGTAACGCCATAGTGCGTTCTTCACCGGGATGGCCGGCCCACAGAGTATCATGACATTCCACCAAAAGAGTCCTTCACAAATCTCCTCCTTAGGAAGATAAAATCGGTTCCCTTTCACTTTCCGAAAACCATCTCCCATGTAGAACTGGCGAGTCTTGCCCTGTCCTACCAAATCAACCAAATATTGTGCAGCAAGATCCTTGAAGAGTAGATCCTATATCTGGTCCTTGATGAAGGTGGCTACTTCGCTCTCCCTTAGGGTGGCGAGTAGGCACACCGATGCTAGATCAGCTCTCCGACTGCGTGCATCAGCAACATGATTGGTCTTCCCACTTTGGTACTCCAGGTTGAAGTGGAATTCAGCTAGGAGTTCCTGCCATCTGGCCTGTCGACCATTTAGCATCGGCCGGGTCGTGAAATGGCTAATAGCTGTGTTGTCTATCTTGACCACGAACAGGGTCCCCAGAAGATAGTGCCTTCAAAGGCGCAAGTAGTAGATGACATCCAACAATTCTTTCTCATGGGCGGCATAGTTCCGCTCTGCATCATTCATTTTCTGACTCTCGTACGCTACAGGATGCTCTTCTTGTAGAAAGACTCCGCCAAGGGCATAGTCGGATGTATCCGTTTGTACGTCGAATGGCTTGGCCAAATAAGGGAGGGCCAAGACGAGGCTACTAGACATAGCAATTTTTAAGGCGTTGAAGGCCTCCGCTTGCCTCGGTCCCCAATCCCAGGGTGTGACCTTCTTGAGGAGTTTGGTCAATGGCACTGCGATGAGGGAGTAGTTTTTCACAAATTGCCGGTAGATGTTGCATAGGCCAAGGAATGCCCTCAAGGCGTGGACATCCTTAGGCGGCGGCCAATCTGTGATTGCCTGAATCTTTCTGTTGGTCCATCTTAATTCGCCATTCCTCGATGACATGTCCAAGGAAATCAATTTGCTTTTGAGCAAATGAGCACTTGGATAGCTTCGCATATAGTTCATGCTCCCGCAATCGAGCTAGGACCTTCCGCAAGTGCACTAGGTGTTCTTCCAATGTTTGGCTATATACCACAATGTCATCCAAGTAGACCACCACGAATTCGTCAATGTACTCTCGAAAGACTTGGTTCATCTGAGTGCAAAATGTAGCTGGGGCGTTAGTCAAGCCGAACGTCATGACCAGGAAGTCGTACGACCATATCTTGTCACACAGGTCATCTTGTGGTGATCACCCTCTGCAATCCGAACTTGCCAATAACCTGTCTTCAGGTCTATCTTGGTGAACACCATCGCACCATCCAGTCTATCGAACAAGTCTGCCATTAGCGGAATAGGGTACTTGTTCTTCACGGTGATTTTGTTTAGAGCCCGATAATCCACACAGAGTCGTAGGCTACCATCATATTTCTTTTGAAATAGAACAGGGGACCCGTATGGGGACTTGGAGGGCACAATGATCCCTGTATCTAGCATTTTCGTCAATTGTCTCCGAAGCTCAGTGAGTTCGGGTTGTGACATTCTGTAGGGCTCCTGGGCGGGTGGCATCGCGCCCGGCACCAACTCAATTTCATGGTCCACAGTGCGCGTAGGCGGTAGTCGCTTTGGCATGTCTTCTGGCATGACATCTTCAAACTCCAGTAGTAGCTCCTTCACGGGCGCAGGAATGGGACCCAAGGAGCGTTCTATATCTTCAATGCAGAGGGTTGCCAGGAACGTAGGTTCATGTCTGTTGACCCCCTTCTTCAACTGCAAGGCCGATATGTTCTCAACGGCCATCTTCATAGGCATGCACGGGATAATGCAGGGCTTGGCCCCATTTGTTCCCATCATCAGTAGCATATCTGCATATGGTACAGGCATGGTGTTGGTTTGTCTTAGGAATTCCAACCCAACTATCAACTCGAAGTCATCTATGATCACCACTCGCAGGTTGAATTTTCCTTCATAAGGGCCAAGCTTCACCGGTACCTCTTTGGCTATTCCACACACTAGCTGAGGAGGTGAGTTGATAGCCTTGACACGACCTCTACCTTTTCCTACAACTAGACCAAGGTGCTACACCTGAGTCGAGGCTAAGTAGTTGTGGGTAGCACCCGTGTCTATCATTGTCCATATGGGCTTGCCATTCACATTCATCTCGACGAACATCAAGGACCTCTCTTGTTTAAGAGAAGTCTCCTCATCCGCCTTCTTTTTCCCTTTCTTGGTGACTGGACATGGGTCCTTCTTCTTACGGATACCAGCACTGGTCTCCGCTAATACCTCAGAAATAGAGCCAACAATTGCATTGAAGGCGCCTACTGGTTCAGTCTTGTCCGCATCATCTGAATCGTCATCAGTCCCATCATCAAAAGCCTGATGGGCGTTCATCTATGCATGTGGGCACTCATTGTTCCCATGTGGTCCGCCGCAATGACGGTATCCAGAAGGAGGCTTTCTCCCCCGGTCATTGTTGTTTGACGCAGCACTATTGCTTCCTGAGGAGGGAGCCTTAGATTTGGTTGAGCTCCGATCTCCCCCACTTCTGCTAGGGCCACCATTGCTAGGCTGGCCCCCTTTGAATCCCTCTCGGGCAGGCGGCTGGGCCTATCCTTCCGAGCTTCCACTCGATAGTCCCCAAGGCATTCAGCTGCTTGGATCGCCATAGGTAGGGTATCTACCCTTTGTCTTTGTAGATCCACACAGGCATAAGGTTTCAACCCTTCCAGGAAGGTGAAGAGCTTGTCTTTGTCTCCCATGTCGCGTATGTTTAGCATGAGCGCGGAAAATTCCCGCACGTAGTCCCGCACTGATTGGGTCTGGCGGAGCTGCCGTAGCTTTCTCCTTGCATTGTATTCAACATTTTCGGGGAAGAACTGTAGGCGTATGGCTGCCTTCAGTTTTGCCCATGTCTCGAGAGCATCTTCACCGGCCCTAATGGCTTCGTACTTCACCCGCCACCAGAGTTTAGCATCACCCTGAAGATACATGGAAGCAGTTGCTACCTTCTTAGCTTCTTCTAGGCCCCCAACAGTATCGAAGTACTGTTCGATGTCAAAGATGAAGTTTTCCACTTCTTTGGCATTCCTAGCTTTGTATGGCTTTGGCTCAGGAATTTTCAGTTTTTGTGTCGCGGCGGGGTTCACAGCGCCCCTGATTTGGTTTCCACCTCCCCGAAGCAGGCCCTATAAAGCAGTATTGACAAAATTGAGCTGGTCTGTCAAGTTGTCAATAGTTTGTTGCATGGCAGGCACCATGTCTGCCTCTTGTGCCCTGTAGGCAAAATCCTCGGCACGCTCCGGTTGGAGTCCCTCGAATTTGCCAAAAGATTCGGCTGCCTCTGTGGCTGCCGTTTGTTGGTCTCCCTCGGAGCCGCGACTGATGTTTTCTATGTCAACTTCGGCTTGGAGCACTCTACGATCCAGGTCGTCCAACCTTTGCACTAGACTGGTTCTTATTTTAGGCACCGTATCCACGATGGCCGTAATACGTCAACCGTCTCTTTAAGGGCCGCAATGCGGTCCTCGTGATTCACCGTGGTCAGAAATGGTGGTAATGACAATGCGTTCCCTCGTTCAATGTCGAGCCTAGGCTCTGATACCAACTATTACGCGTCGCCTTCCTGAGATTTCTTGAAGGGCGACGTAAGGCTAAGCAACTGATGCAACTGTCCGCCAACTGAGGTCACTTCCGTACGCTAGACGAGATTGTCAGTGCCGTACGGAAAAATCAATGTCAAGAGCAATTGAGAGAACAGAAATGAGAATTGAGAATGAAAGAAAACTTGATTACATTAATGAAACCTATTACAGAAAAGCAACACGTTGTCGAGAGAGAGACAAACCAGTACAGAGAATTGTTTGCTTGCTAGAAAGTTTGATTGCTTGATCCCCCTAATAATGCTTAAGAAAAATAAACCAAAGCTACAAGACTAGACTTGACTAAGCTAGAGAAACATAATGGAAGTACATGAAATATAACTACTCTATATTTACAATGAAAAGGACTCAGTTTTCTACAAGGCAGAAACAGGTCCGTTGTCAGCAGCATTGTCTTTGGCATCACGATCTGCGCGCGCGGCGTTGTATGCGCGCGCGGCACTGTTTGCATCTGCCTGCGGCTGGGCGCTGGCGAGGGATAATAATGGGACGACAAAGGCACATACGCGCTTGTCGCATGGCACGGCCAAGACCACGGGGCCGTCCGTGGCGCTAGGCACTCGGAGGCTTGCTAGGACGCCACGGTGCGCGCCCAAGGGGTCATGGGGCATGGCTGAAAGCCGCCAATAACATTAAGCATGAATCAAATAGTATTTGAAACCTAAAGCATGGTATCTAGAGGAGCTTTAAATTCATTCAGAAAAATAGTTATCAAGAAAAAATTACATGCAATCATAAATTCGAATCAAATAGTATTTGAAACCTAAAGCATGGTATCTAGAGGAGCTTTGAATTCATTCTGAAAAATAGTCATCTAGAAAAAATTACATACAATCATAAATTCGAACACGTACGTACAGATACATGTCTTGAAATTCCTAACGATATGATATCGATTGCAATAAAAGAATAATCACATCGGGAAATAGGCACACACAAGAGTCATGGAGACATACCTAATCATCATATGGTACATGCTTTCAATGAGATACCGCACGGCATCCGGCATAGCCAAACGAGCATAAACACAAATAGAGAAAGAATACCAAGATTTATAAATGGAGGGTACAATATACTCGTACGCTTCTATCGCAGAATGCGAATGCTTTACACATCGATCAATACAACCACAAGTAAATTAAAGGCAACACTTTACATACAACTACCTCATAAGGAATCGTAATGCATCGTCTTAAAGACTAAGCAGTTCGCGAAGTGCCGAATTAATAAGAAAACCAGAAATCCAAATGAATAGTACACGAACAGAGTTTCAATAGCAAAATAGACCAAATTTCGCAGCGATAAACTATGAACAGCAGCAACAAGAAAGAATATAAATACCGAGAGGAAATAAAAGAAATAGATTTTGCCTCGACTTACAACCGAGAAAGCAAGAATCGAAGAGCAAAAAATGTAATGAATCTTAGTAAAAAGGGTACAATGGTCATGAATAGTAGTGGTCAAAAGTAGTGATCGAAAATGCCAATTTCTTCCCCATCTCTATGGTCTTAACAATAGAATATTTATAGCTAAGAAATTACTAAGCCTCTAAGTTATAAAAGGTAAAACAGGCGAAATTTAAGGTTGCTAATTAGTAAAGAAATTTTGACAAAATCAATTACCAAAAGTTAGAGGTCCAACTTTAGAAAGAAAGTGATCTAGTCTATATAGAAAAGTGTAATAATATTACTAAAATTCGTCCATATATGAATAGAGAAATAATTCAGGTTAGGAAAGGAAAGCTTTTTAAAAGAAAAAATCATACAAGATTGAGTTTTTAAAAATCAAATTGATAGGAAAGAGAACCAAATCAGAAAAACAATAAATCAGGAAAATTATGTTCTACCTATCTTGTGGTACAATGAACTTGGGCTAATTCCTCTCTTGATTTCCACATCATCTTCTCCATATGTTCTGGAAACAGAAAGAGGAGGACAAAAGAGATCTTGATTTTGCAATTTGGGGAGGGATTGGGGTGTAAAATCAGGGGCTAAATGGGTACAAGAATTTATAGAAACAAAGTAACAAAAAATAAAAAGTAGGAAAGAAGATAAAATTGAAAATTTGATGAAAGAGGAGTCGGTTCCCATGGTGTAGGACGAAGGGGTTCATGGAAAGGGATTAGGGAAATGTTTACTTTGGTCTGGATTGATTTTGGGGATAATTGGACTAGAATGTTGAATTAATGGATTTAGGTTAGTATTGGGCTAACAGGTTGGGCTACGAAATGGATAAAAAGGGTCATAAAAAATTGGGCTTCTAATTTATATACTAATAAGTAAAAGAGAAATTTTCAGAAACCACAATGTTTTAGTGATTATTAGCTTGTTATAGCTACCATTTACTTTATTACTTCCTATAACTATGTTTTCAGTTGCTATAGACTGTATTCGATGTATTTTTGCTACAGTATTCATGTATACAGTAGCAAAACTCGGCAGAAAACAGGGGACTCCAGCTAAGCAGAGAATGTATTCTACTGTATTCGCGAGTTGTATTCGCGAGTTGTATTCGTGAATACAGTAACGCAATTTGTGGAAAAAAAATGTCTTCGGCTGTTTAAAAATGGTAAGTGAATCAATTAACGCGATAGACTCCTAATATAACTCAACAAACTCAATTATAACACACAAAATTTGTATTCCAAATTTTAGAAAAGATTCTCAACTGAAAAACACCCAAAAATAGAGCAATCTTCAGAGATTGAATCCATCCTTTCTTTTTTTAGTGGTGTCTTTACTAAATTATTTTTTAGTTGTATCTTTACAAATAGATTTATATATTGAAATTATATAATTACATTGAATACATGAAGTATAGCAGGTCATTTATAGTGCAAAAACATATGAATACATACTGCAGATACATTTGAATACATATATACATCTGAATACATAAATTATATTAATTAAAAAAATATATGAATACTTTCATGCAATACAGCGAGACAATAAAATACAATAAAATACAGCGAGATATATTGAAATACAATGAAAAAAAAGACAGTGAATACAATAAAATACATGTAATACAACGAGATACATTGAAATACAATGAAATAAAAAGGTAACAGACTCTTCAAGTTCCTCAGCCCCAAACTCCGCCCCCAATCCACCGGTATCTAGGTCGCAGCCATGTGGAGCGTCGCCGCCGGTTAAAAGAAGACAGTTGTTAAAGAAGCACCAATTTAAAGGATCAAACGGAAACTAGAGACAGAACTTCTTCAGATCTCACAAGGCAAACATGAACAATCAATGCAAACTCTAAGAAAAATTTATAATGTGTAGCACAACTGTGTGAAAGAAATCAGTGGTTGGATGAGGGTGTTAGGGGTGACACAATAAAGAAAGGGGGAAGTGGTCGTCGGTCGGATCTGTCATTGGCGGAACACAGCCCCTGCTAGGGTTTCTAAAAGCAGGGGAGGAAAAAACCTGGAGAAAAAGAGAAGAAAGAGGAAAGAGAAAGGAGGAGAGAGGGAAGAGAGAGGGAAGAGAGAGGGAAGAGAGAGGGAGAGAGAAAATTAATACACAACGTATTTAATGGCCTAAAGGTAGGAAGTGACCATAAATAGATATTTTGCTATAAAAATTAAAAGGTAGCTATATGAGATAATTTTTTAAAAGGGTATTTATTTATAATAAATAAGGCATCAACCTTTGCTATAGGAGGTAAAATTTTCTAATTGAAATACATAATTAACTAGAAGTATAAAATATAATAAAGTAAGAGATTAGTAAAATATTTAAAATAAATAAATAATTTCATATAGTAAATATTCTATGATTATAAAAAATAAAGCATATTCATTCCTATCCTTATAGAACTGATTCCAAGGAATAGGTCTCCCCATAAGGTTCCTTTTAGACTAGAAACTTTTTGGTGTAAACATCCGGAGTTTCAGACAATTGTAAAAATAATTAGAATGATAGTGATCATTTTAAAGCTAGCCTCAATTTTGTTGATAAGATAAAACCCTGGAAAGACAGTACCTTTGGCAATATCATGGGAAGGAAGAGAAAATTGTTAGCTAGACTCCAAGGCATCCAATCTTCTAATAGCTATGCTACCAGCTCTTTCCTTAGAAAATTAGAATTAGACCTTCAAAATGAGTTCAATGATATTCTAAAAATAGAGGAAGATTACTGGAAACTTAGGTCTAGAATCATATGGCTTAATGATGGAGACTCAAATACAAAATTCTTCCATGCCTCAGCCACTAATAGGAAAAGAAGAAACAAAATTATTTATTCAAAGATGAGGCAGATAACTGGATAAATGATCATAGCCAAATTATGTCTCATGTTCAAAATTACTTTACCTCTACATTTACTTCTTCTCACTCTCATTCTATCTGGGCAAACCCCCTAAATCCCCAAACCAGATGTAATAAGATTAATCTAGACAATCTAGATACCCCCTTTCTAGATAATGAGATTAAAAGAGCTGTCTTCTCGTTCAAACCCTTTAAGTCTCCTGGTCCAGATGGTTTACACCCCTTCTTTTTTCAAAAATATTGGTATCACATAGGGCATTTTGTTAGTAATCTTTGTCACAATATTTTTAACAATCGGGAAATCCCTCCGAAAATTAACAAAACTTTTCTGTGCCTCATTCCCAAAATCCATAATGCCAACAATATTAAAATTTGTAGACCCATTGGCTTATGCAATACTATCTACAAACTAATCACCAAGATTCTAGCCAACCATCTTAAACCTTTCCTAGATCAATTGATCAGTCCATATTAGGCTAGCTTCATGAAAAACAGAAGAGCGTCCGGTAATGCTATCATCATCCAGGAAATGATTTCTAAGTTTAACAAACTGAAAGGCAAGCAGGGCCATATGATTCTTAAAATCGACCTAGAAAAGACTTTTGATCGTTTAGAATGGTCTTTTGTTCGCCACACCCTGGATTACTTTAATTTCCCTCCAAAATTCTCCAAATTATTACTGAATCGCATTTCTACCAGTAAGATAGCAATCTTAGTCAACGGATGTTACAAATTACTTTCAACCAAGTAGAGGTATTAGACAAGGAGACCCCATCCCCCCCTATATCTTTATCCTCTGCCTAGAAATGCTCACTAGATATATAGAACATCAAGTGGACATCAAGAATTGGGACCCTATATCTTTAGGTTATAAATGTCCGAAAATCTCCCATTTATTATATGCCGACGACCTTACACTAATGGCAAGAGCTAATGCTAAATCTTGTCAAGCTATTGAAAATGGCCTTGACCAGTTTTGCTCTCTATCGGGTCAAAGTATCAACGCTACAAAGTCAAAATTACTTTTCTCAAAAATTTGCAACCATATTATTATCAGAGACATTACCACTATGTTAGGAATTAAGAATAGTATCAATTTTGGTACATACCTAGGTTTCCCTATCTTACACCATAGCCTAAAACCTCGGGAATATCAATTCCTAATTGATAAGATGAGAACTATACTTGCCTCATGAAAAATAAAATTCTTTATTTTGGCAGGAAGAACAACCCTTGCAGCATCATGCCTTAATTCCATCGCAAAACATTACATGCAATACACCCTCCTCCCCAGGAAAATCCTAAAAGAGATTGATAAAGTCCAAAGGGACTTCATATGGGGTAGCACAATAAAGAAAAGGAAAATTCACATGGTGAACTGGCCCACCATATGCCAACCCAAAAAATATGGTGGATTAGGCATCCACAACGCTCTTAATAAAAATCTATGTACTCTAACTAGCTTAAGTTGGAGACTTCTCACAAATGCACTAATTCCATGGGCAAAGCTTATCATCTCTTATTGTTGCAATAGTTCCTCTATGAATAGATCCTCCTACATTTGGAAAAGCATTTGCAAAGGGTGGGACATCTGCTCCAAGGGCATCATATGGTCCCCCCACCTTCAATCAAATCTTAACCTACGGGAGGCCAATTGGATACCAAATTTTTGTAACCTAAGGAACCATGTAATAGGCCCCCCTTCGGCCAAAGATATTTCCACAAAAATAAGAGATATCTTCGATGGTACAAATTGGAATTTAGAATACTTAACCTCTCCCTTCCTCCAGACTTACTAGCTAATATCACTAAAATAAAAGTCCGTCTTAAGGGTCCCTCAATTGACTTACCTATTTGGTCTCTCATCACTAAGGGGTTTTTTACTACTAAATCTTGTTATACGCTTTTGGAATCTCCTTATAATACTAACTTAGACTTCGAGTGGATTTGAAAATTGGACTGTCCCAATAAAATTAGATTTTTCCTATGGCAATGCCTTCACAATCGAATCCCTTGCAGAAAATATCTTTCGCAGATTGGACTTAACATTGACCCTAACCGTCCCATCTGTAAAAGCCCTTATGAAGAATCCATCGAGCATATCTTCCTAGAATACAAAGCTGTCAACAAACTCTGGACCGACCTTCAATGCAACCAGCTTATTAACCAAAATGGGAGACATTGGCTTATCCAAATAAAGGACTTCAACTTTCCTCTTAAACATAATTTCCTAAAATGGAACACATACTTTCCTTCATCATTTGGCACATCTGGGTTAATAGAAACAGTAATAATCACAATAACACTTCTAACCAAACCAGTGGTTATCAATCAAGCAAAGGGCTATAGAATTTAAATTACTCATGGAAAAATCTCTATTCACCCTCCCAAATTACTAATAAAAATCAACTGGTTCAAACCCCCTAGGGGTTGGTTCAAACTAAATGTAGATGCCAGTTTTCATAGCTATAATCAAAATTGTGGTTTACGTGGTGTTTTCAGAAACGCAAATGGTAGCTGGGTAGTTGGTTTTACAAAACTAACCCATGCAAATGGCTCACTAGCAGCAGAATTGAAAGCTCTACGAGAAGGTCTAAGGACAGCAAAGGAGTGGAATCTCTTCCCACTTGAAATAGAGACAGACTGCTCAAAGGTAATCCAGGCCTTACAAGCTGGTAATAAATTATTTAATAAAACTGTTAATGATTGCAGGTCCTTAATGCACCAGCAGAGGGTTACTCTCCAACACACTTTCAGGAAGGGGAATAGAATTGCTCACCAACTAGGAAAAGGGAGCCTAGAAAGGGATAACCAAGTTTTTGGAGCAACAGGAAGAAGTAATGCTTAGAAGACCAGTAAAAAAGTTTTTGTTGAACCACCTTTTGATGTAATAGATTTTGTGGAAAATGATAGACTAGAAACTACTACCCATGAAAAACTGCTATGCAATGAGGCTTGCCAACTGTTAGCAAGCTTAGGGAACCAATGCGTCCTTCGTGATGCATCTTATGTTAATCATGTACTTGACGTTCCTTAGTTATTAATATATCTATTTCCTGTTTGCTCAAAAAAAAAAAAAAACAACAAAAGAATTTATTTTTTGTANTCAAAAAAAAAAAAAAACAACAACAACAACAACAACAACAATAATAATAATAATAATAATGGTAAGATTAACTAATAAAACATGAAAAATAATTTATAATACACTAATAAAATATGGCGCATGGCGTGAAGTATTATGGTAATGCTTAAATAATTGTTTATATATATATATATATATATATATATATATATATATATATATAGATAGATAGATAGATAGATAGATAGATAGATAGATAGATAGATTGGAGTAAAGGGAGGACAAAATTGAGTATCAACACTGGTCTACCCCGAACATACTTCTGCCACCACCTCTTGGAATAATCGTGTATCTAAAACACTATGAAGTCGACTCTATTGAACTTCACAATACCCATGTTACGCAGTACCTCATGGCAACGGTATAAGAAATCATTAGAAGGTGATCCAATAAAGCGAATAGGAAACAATTTGGTGAACTTGTCCAATCTCTTCCGCCTCTCGGACGACATAGTTGGTCCCTCCCCGGACTGAGTAGTAATAACATGATGAACTGCCCCAACTGTTGGAACTGCCGAAGTCTGATATCCGTGAGCCATCTGCTCTAGAGTGTGAGTAGCGAGATTCTGGGCTCCTTCCCTGGCTTGCGAGACGGCTGGTGCCATCGGGAGCACATCGGCCTAGGCCACACTCTCCATAAGGCCCACCAGACAGACTAGAGTGTCCTGAAGTACTAGGGTGGCAATGAACCCCTCTATGCCCTGAGCTAGTCCACCCGGTGCGGTCTGAATAGGGACCTCCTTATCTTGCTCAATCTAAGGCTCTACAATAGGTGTTGTTGCGCGTGCTCTAGGCTAAGCTCTTCCTCTACCTCTGGCCCTACCTCGGCCCCAACCTCTATCCCTGGTAGTGGTAGCAACCTGGGGCTCCGACTCCTGATCAGCGGTGAATGTTGTGCGTGTCCTCACCATCAGTGGGAGAAAAAGAATAAAATAACTCAAACTTCGGCGATAGAATAAAGTCACACGACAGAGTAAGAAATAAGCAAAAATTCCTAAAGCCTTATAGCCTTTAGAAGATAAGTACAGACGTCTATATACCAATCCTCCAGACTCTACTAAGCTTGCTCGTGACTCATGAGACCTAGGCAGCCTAGTGCCCTGATACCAATTTGTCACGACCCAAAATCCCAACCGTGAGGCTGTGATGGCGCCTAACACCAAATGCTAAGCAAGCTAGCATAAACAAATAATATAAAAGAAAAGCATTAGATATCTAATAATTGTCCAAAATATAACATAAACCACCCCAAGCTCTAGTGTCACAAGTACATGAGCATCTAGATCCAACTCATTACAAGTTTCATAAGAAATACAATGATGTCCCAAATGAAATAGAAATAGTACCGTAGAAATAGTAAAGTGACTCTAGGGCCTGCAAATGGGGTGCAGCTCTACCTCGAATCACAGACCGGTATCCGCTAAGTGCCTCTCGGGACACTGCTAGTACCAACGTCAAAATCTGCACAAGAAGTGCAGAAGTGTAGAATAAGTACAACAGATCTAATTACTCAGTAAGTGTTGAGCCTAACCCCAATGAGGTAGTGACAAGGCTAAGACAAGACACCTACTAAAATCCTTTGCAGATGTATATATAAAGCAACAGAAATAACAAGTAAAGCATTAAAAGTAATAACATGGTGGGAACA
The DNA here is from genome assembly GCF_001879085.1 of Nicotiana attenuata. Lineage (NCBI taxonomy): Eukaryota > Viridiplantae > Streptophyta > Magnoliopsida > Solanales > Solanaceae > Nicotiana > Nicotiana attenuata. Next base: position 244,876 of record NW_017670699.1, on the reverse strand, counting down.
TATAAAAGGGGCAACAACTGGAACATTAAATACAGAATCACTGAGTAAGTGTCTTTCCGAAATAAGCAACGAAACTGCCAAGTTAAATTCACAATCCAAGTATCAAGTAAAATTAATGAAATCATCTAAGTTCACGGTATCACCCTTTGTGATTTACTCTCATCCTCGCCATATAATGTAAAATGCAATTGCACGGCATCACCCTTCGTGTTTTTACTCTCATTTTCACATGATAATGATAATAAAACAATCAAGTGCACGACATCACCATTCGTGCTTTAATCCTCACATTCACTTAATCAATGATAATAATAAGCAAATAAGGAACAACAACACCCTTCGTGCTTTTCATTCTTTCTCACCAAGAAACAATAATAACCCAAAGTATCAACCAAGATGGGGAGTAAATTTCAACTTCAAACATGGTGCTAGAATAAGTGAATTTAACTTTCAATATCACAACAACCTCAACATTAGCAATAAAGACAAAAGCGAATAGTTAAAGAATAAACAATCTAGTTAAGGCATTGAAGGCATAGTAAATGAAATTACATGGTACAAAAAAGACAAGTTCCAGCCGCATGCTTTAACCCATGACAACGTATATATACTCGTCACCTTGCATATATGCCATCCCCACAAATAATTAATGTGGAAAATAGACCAAACAAGTCCTAATTCCTTCAAGTCAAAGGTAGCCATGACACTTACCTCACTCCGCAACCAAATCAACAATCAATCATGGCTTTTCTTTTCAAACTAGCCCCAAACAAACCGAATCATGCCAATTATCGATCAAACAATTCAAAATAACCTTTACAAACTAACCTTGAACGAAAAAGGTTAAATTTTGATGATTTTTGACAAAGTCAACAAAAGTTAACCCCATTCCCACTTGGTAAAAATCCGAGATTCAGATAAAATTCCGATTATCCATTCAACCCCGAGCCTCGATACCTGATTTATTTCGAAATCTGACCTCAATCCGAGGTCTAAATCTCAATTTAAAAAAATTCCTAAATTCTATCCAAAACCCCTAATTTCTACTCTGGAAATTGATAAATTTGATGTTAAAACACATGTAAAAGTAATTGGAATTGATTATGAACTGTTAAAGTTGATTACGAATGAATTTGGGGAGAAAACCCTCTTAAAATATCACCTCTAGAGTATTTGGGGTTGAAAAATGGTAAGAAATTGAACTAAGTCCCGACGTTTCCCCTCTTTTACCCAGCTGCAGGCGTCGCATTTGCGAATACTATGCGATGTCCGCAAATGCGACATACGGATTGCAAATGCAATCAGTGCATCATATACACAGAATTTGCAAATGTGACAAAACCTTCGTTTTTGTGAAGGTCCCTCCCTTTGCAAATATGAAATAAGCTTCGCTTTTGCGAAGCTTCCACCAAAGAAATAAGAGTCGCAAATGTGAGACTCCAGCCGCATTAGCGATTTCCCAGACTTTGCAACTTCGGTTCCTTCTTCGCAAATGCAAAGTTTCTCAATCCCTGTGCCTTTTGCAAATACGATCCTTAGACCTCAAAAGCGATGCTCGCAAATGCGAGCCAAACCTTGCAAATGCGAGATCTGCAATCTTACACTAGCAATTGCTGAGCACCAACAGTTGCAAACCCATCCATTACGCATCCAAAACTCACCCGAGCCTCTCAGGCTCCCAACCAAACATGCACACAAGTGTAATAAAATTCTACAAGCTTGGTCACTACCTCAAATCATTAAAATTACATCAAATAACAAGAATCGACCATCAAAACTCAAGATATTAATTTTAAAACTAATTTTTCTCAATCTATTACATAATGCGCCGAAACGCGCTCGGGTTACCCTGGACCCCAATCAAACGTGCGTACAAGTCCAAAAATAGCATATGAACCTACTAGAATCATCAAAACACTAATACGGGATCGCTTACCAAAAAAGTTGACAGTGGTCAACTCTAGCCTCATTTTAAGTCAAATACCTTATTTTCTCCAAAATTTTACGTAAAAGCTTCCGAAAAATGGTACGGACCATGCACACAAATCAATAAATATCAAATGAAGCTATGGGAGGTCTCGAAATGGTGAAATTTAGGCTAGTTCTCAAAATGACCTATTGGATCATCACATCTAGCCACGAATAGTGACCAAACAAGAGTAATAGAGATGGTCCACCACACTAGAATCCCCAATAGGTATAGACACATAGACAGAAGTATCTAAAGAATCACGAGACATATTTAAATGTGAAGCAAAATAGGATGACATATGCGAATAAGTAGAGCTCTGATCAAATAAAAATGATGCATCTCTATGGCAAACTGAAGCAATACCTCTGATGACTGTGTCAGACGACTCTGCCTCTAGTCTAACTAGAAATGCATAGCGAAGGGGCTGAGCCCCTCCACTCTAACCTCCATCTCTCGGATGGCCTCTCACTGACTGGCCTCCACCTATAGCTGTCTGACCTCTATCTCTGGCTGCCTGACCCCTACCTCTAGCTGGCAGAGTGGGTGGTGGAGCAACCGCTACCGGAACCATGGCACGTGTACCCTGATGTGGCATGCTACTCCTCAATCTATAACAGTTGTTGATACCTAATTTTGCCCTCATATTTTTCAAATAGTATATATACTTTCAAAATATCATTTTGCATCATTACTTAATTTGCAAGAGTTACACATGTATTTTCTAAAAAAAATTCATAAAGCTTTAAAATTGATTTTCTTGCATTTAAATTACTTGAATATGTATTAATTACCCTTTCAAATTATTTTGTGATGATGTAATCATCCAAAATTATTATTTGCATCAACATATATGTTTCATAATATTTTATTTATTTTTTTATATAATTATATTTGTATTTTAAAGCGGTTTTATATAATTTTACAATAATAGCCTATATTCTGTACATAATTGTATTTATTATATTATTTAGACTAAAATAGCATTTCTTATATTTTTATATTGTTAAGATGTTATTTTTCGAGCATCTTAGTGCTTGAATAATATTTTTTTACTATTTATTAGTCATTTTTATAATTATTTTTTAATTACTTGTATTTAAAATCCATCCCAATCCCAAGCCAATTTTCGGACCAAATTAATGGCCCAAACACCCCAAACCTTAGCCCAATCTGCCCTGGCCCAAACCAAACGACCCTTTATTCCAACCCGGTCGGGACCCGTTTATTCAACCCGCCCCACCTTCCTTTTAATCTTGGCCGTTGATCTCAAATGATCAACAGCCCGAAATAAAACCCTCACTCTCCTTATATCCCTACCCAAAACCCTAGAGACCATTTTTTTTCCCAGCCTCCCTCACACGCTCTCATCTTGTACGAACCCTAGCTGTCTTACCTCCCAAAAATCTCTCCAAATTCGGTTATACTATGGAGTCCTACGATCTATTTACCTTATTTACACTATCCTACTGTTACTCATACGCTCTTGATGTTACTTAGTACTCACCCTAATTTTGGCAAGTATCACCATTCCAGATCGGACCCGTTCAGCTTTGATCTTGAAGGTTTGGACGATATCTCATCCATATACACGGAAAAGGGGTTGATTCCCCACATCCACGAGTCGATTTTTTAGTCGTTGAACCCTAACTAAGGTTTGAAATTTGATTTATTCCTTTGCCGGTGTCACGACCCAAAATTCATTAAAGGCCATGATGGCGCCTAACATCGCGGTCAGGCAAGCCAACAATAATTTATTAACTTGATTAGTCGTTTTAGTATTTTGAAATCATATTTTTCACTCATTTAAATAATAAGAAATAAAAATATACAGAGTAATTGATAATATTTTCCCAAGTACAATAGTGAAAACTCATATGTACGCCCAAAACCCGGTGTCACAAGTGCATGAGTATCAAATAGGGAGTAAAATAAAATACAACATTTGTCCTGAATATAAATTAGACAGGAAAAATACAAATAACTCTGAAGGGGACTCTGTGTGTTGCGGACTCGTAACATAGGATGCAGCTCACCTAAGTCCCCACAAATAACCACGCCTCTCCGCCCACAAGGCCACAAGACATATATGAACCTGCACAAGAATGTGCAGCAAGTGTAGTATGAGTACGAATATCAATGTGTACCCAATAAGCATCTAGTCTAACCTCGAAGAAGTAGTGACGAGGGGTCGACTCCGACACTTACTATGGGCTGACAATAAAATGTTGATATTATATTTATGCATGGAATACATAACATAGCTGAAAATTTAATAATCGGAAATAATCAACAATCCTTTTACGAATAGAAATTTCAAATTCATTTTCACCATTTAGCAATTTATATCTCAAGCTAATAAAGCAATGTCAATTATTATTAGTTCCAAATAATTATCATGCGCAAGTCATGCTGAGGTCGTACGGCCCAATCCAACATATAAATATAAACTGTGCACTGCCGAGGGTCGAACGGCACAGATCATAGATGCATTTATTAACCTGCCGAGACGAATGGCCCGCTCCCATGAGAGTAGTGGAAATTTACCCCGCTCGCGGAATATATTTGCGACGCGGTTGAACATAGATTTCTCAAATTATTATAATATTCCTCAATTGTTTTCAAAATACGAAATTCAAATGAAAACTTTCAAATCTCTAAATCCTCAATTTCAAGTCCTTTCAAGGCAATTAGTAAGCATACTCGATCTCAACTCTTTTCAAGGCAAATAATAAAACATAATCAAATAACAGTATCAACAAGGCATGGTGTAAACCTAAAACTACTCCGACATAGGCATAACTAATAGCTACGTACGGACTCTCGTCACCTTGTGCGTACGTAGCCCCCGCAAATAAGAGCACACATGAATTCAATTCACCTATGGGGTTAATTCCTCCTTACAAAATTAGAAAAGAGACTTACCTCGCTTAGAAGTTCCATAGCTGGCTCCCAAGCCTTTCAAACAACTCTAACTGATGCTCAACGCTCCAAAACTAATCAAAAAATGAGCAAATCCATAAGTATATACTCTAATACTCATTATAATCCAATATACAACAATTTTCAACTCCGTTCGAAGAGTCGATAAAATCACCCTCGGTCCCACACGCTCGGATTCCTAAAATTTTCGAAGATAAACCTTACCCATAATACCATGAACTCAAATATATAATTTATTCCAAATTCCATGTCAAATTTCATAGTCAAATCCAAAAATATAAATTTCTAGGTTTTTCTTTAAAATGATAAATTTCTACAAATTTCATGCTTGAATCCATATAAAAACCACGTATTTAACTTACAATGGATGGAATAACTTACCTTGGCATAGATGATGAAAACCCCCACTTGAAACTCTCCAAAAATTGCCCAACTAAGAGAGAATGGAGGAAATGGGCCAAATCCCCGTTCTTAAAGAACCCTTCTGCCCAACGACTTCTCGCACCTGCAGTCACTTGACCGCTTCTTGGTTCCACAGGTGCGGCAAATATTTCGCTTCTGCGGAGATGCCCCCAGCTGCCCGCTTCCGCTTCTGCGCCTTCCCTTCCGCAGGTGCGGTCTCACTTCTGCGGCGAGATAACCACATTTGCAGTCTCAGCACTGCCCAACAAAAATCGCATTTGCGTCCCTCTTGGCCGTTCTGTGGCTCCACACCTGTGGCTAAAACCTCGCAAGTGCGGTTGCACCAGAAGGCAGCTGCTTCAGCACTTCTTCCAAGTCCAAATTCGATCCGTTGACCATCCTGAATCCACTTGAGGCCCTCGGGACCTCAACCAATTATACCAACACGTCCCAAAACATATTACGAACTTAGTCGAGCCTTCATATCACACCAAGCAACGCTAAAACCATGAATCGCACCCCAATTCAAACTTAATGAACTTTAGAACTTCAAACGTCTACATTCGATGCCGAAACCTATCAAATCACGTTCGATTGACCTCAAATTTTGCACACAAGTCACATTCGACATTACCGACCTACTCCAACTTTCGGAATCGGAATTTGACCCCGATATCAAAAAGTCCACTCCCGGTCAAACATTCCAAAAACCTTCAAATTTCCAACTTTCTCCAAATGAGCACAAAATGACCTACTGACCTCTAAATCCACATCCGGACGCGCTCCTAAGACCCGAATCACCATACAGAGCTATTCCCAGGCTCGGAATTCCAAATGGACATCGATAACATTGAAATGCACTTCTACCCAAATTTATGAAATCCTTCCAAAATACCAACTTTCCATAATAGGCGCCAAGATGCTCCCTGGTTATCCAAAACCCGATCCAGACATATGCCCATGTCCAAAATCATCATACAAACCTGTTGAAACCTTCAAATCCCGATTCGAAGGTCGTTTACTAAAAAATCAATCCTTGGTCAATTCTTCCAACTAAAAGCTTTCGAAATGAGAATTTTCTTTCCAAATCAACTCCGAACTTCCCGAAATTGAATTCCGGCCATGCGCACAAGTCATAATACCTGAAGTGAAGCTACTCATGGCCTCAAACTGCCGAACGATAGGCTAGTGCTCAAAACGACTGGTCGGGTCGTTACATTCTCTCCCACTTAAACATGCGTTCGTCCTCGAACCTGCTACTGCTCTGGAGTTGTTTGAAATCACTGTTTAACCCCCTTAGTACCTACCCGTGCTACCACAACTCAGTTGAGCACATCAGCTCGAGCCAGACTAAGATTCTCCCTTTTATTTAGTCAAATAAGCTTTGGAGCCAAATTCCAACATCCAAAATTCTCTACCAGAACCGTTTCCTACCTACGAACACCGTATCAATCACTACGCGATGTACCAATACATGATTGCATACCTTTACTGAATTCACACCATGCACCACATAATTCACGTGACCATAATAACATCCTCTAACAATAATAGTCGAAATTCCACGAATTCGATGCCCACAACATACCTCATGACACATATAAATCTTGTTCCAACTCTTGCAATACCACCACGACGGAAGAGGTGCGTAGAAATTCATACCAACTGCCGAGTAAATAAATCATTGAGTTTCTCCCCTCGACAAGAACCATTACCTCATTATGAACCAAATAACGGTATTTGCTCTTTAATACGCTTCATATAAATCTAATTGCACTGATCCTAGGTCCAATAATCTCGTCTCACCAAGTATAAGCTGCTCAGGTAATAAGCCACCTCAGACACTACCAAATATCTCATATGATGCCACAATGGGCGAACAAGCTACAAACTCAAATGTGATACATAAGGAAAACGAACTCTAGAAAGAACTACTAAAACCACACAACTAATTAAACAACCGAAAGGATGTTATGAACCTTCCTTAGAAATGAGAAAAAAAAGACACAACAATAGATATGGGGAACTGTACTCAACATCACATTGTTGAGGCGTGCAACCCAATCCACACATGATACTGTTGCGGCGTGCCACCCAATCCAAACAACATACTCGTGGCAGCGTGCCACCAGATCGAACCATATATCCGTGGTGGCGTGCCACCCGATCCTTACATGACAATAAATAGGGAAATACCCATCAAGCCAAAACGCTTATACTTACAAAATACCCGAATATCAACCACAAGCACGCAAATTGCATAATACAGATCCTGGGGAGATGAATAGCGCCATAAGTTATGAAACTCAAGCACAACTAAGGTGCAACAAATGACCTGTATTCGGAGAGCCACCCTGCTCTCACAACACCACAAATTTCACAGGATCTCAATACGAGTGCGAATAATCAAACTGCCTCACAACCTACATGGCACAATAGAGATTACCCATGGATGACGACAGAATAACATCCAAGGCCCAAAGACTCCTCCGTAAACAACACTATGCTAAAAGGAACACATTCGGCCCGATATAGAGCCCGCACTCACATTTAGATCCATCCACAAACCTCAAGCAGATTGTGATCGTACCGCATTGGGCCAATAACCTTTCAAGGATCCACAGTAACCCTTTTTCCCATGACACACAAGAACAATCGTCAAATCCGGAATAAACATCCACAGTCCTCAACCTAATGAGTGAGCGTGCTTCAGGCATAATTTGCCAAATTAGCGATAGTACCACAATCTCCATTCTTGGTTTCGATCTTCAATCAATCAAGTGACTACATGTCATACTTATACAATCTTCCCGTGGGACACACTCCCACGACCTTCCGCACCAGGTAACAAGTCTTCACATCCATACCACCGGCCACACTAATGTTGTAAAGAAAATAAAGAATCCGCAATCAGTACGCAAAGCCCCTTACATAGGACACCGATCTCAGGTGACACCAAAGACAATACCAGCTTACTCTAACCATCTGAATTCTTTCTTGCTCATCAGAGCTTGTGATATTCTTGCCAACACCAAACGACAACCTTGATCCTCAACTTCCAATCCCCACACCGCTCGCTGCACCTAACATGACAATACGCGACAATACAAGAATTTCACCATAACTCCTGAACCACTAGTAGAATAAACACTTCATCATATAGAAACCATTTAGTTAGCTCATCTCAGAAGAACTCAATGCAACACGCAACTGAATTCCCATAGCCGCAGAAAATACAATCCTTATGTAGTGGTCTAAACCACCATGACTCTTCCGAGATTCGTCTGCACATAACAGGCCATAATAATCAGATGCCCCCAAATAAAATCCATTATGGCGGACGTCAAACCTCGCGCGCACCGCCACAAAACACATGTATAACTTAACATGCTGAAGGAACTGATCGTTGCCACCATCATGCCAATTCAACCTTTGCTAGCCGGTCCGACTTTTTCTAATTTACTCTAGACTTAACTTAGGAGTAATAGTTGCTCCATTGAAAACATAACGAACCTAAATCCGCGCTCATCCTAAGTAACCTTATTTCACGTGACCACGTTGTCTCAAAACCCACGAACCATCTCATACCCTTCTGGTGCGCATATTCGCATCTTCAACTTGTACATCCATTCTGAAAGTTCCTCTATGAATCCGAAGTTATTTTATCCCATTCCCCCCAATGCTACACCACAAATCGAAGATAACATAGAACACTCCAACCCCCTTTCATAACCCGCTGCAAAAGCTTGATACTTAACCACACCACGGACTCAAAATTCATAGGCACCACAATTACCTTTTGAATCCACTAGGATCATTGTTGAGAGTCACCAACTCTGGCTTGGTCCCGAATATAATCAAACTCCAAGGCCCTGCTAGCACATGAACACCCTCTCAAAGAAGCACCCGATTGGATCACTTTCCTTATACATCACATCTACACGAAGCATAAACCCCGAGTCTTCCCAAAGTCTGAACATAAATTGATAAGGCCAATTATAGCACACATTCCTCAAATCCTTTGCTCAAATTACCACTGATGTTCTCTTTCCTTAGTCGTAATAACCCACCAATGTGCCGATAACTAGAAACCTCACAAGAAGATAACCATGCAATCCAATCGCACGCGGTGGGGCTCTCCCACTTAGCTTGAAGCTACCATTGCATAACTCTGGAACCCACCAATACTCCTTATCCCCCATTGACATGATCTTGCACAATGAACCCGCCAGATTTCTCGGAATCTTCCTGTTAAACATTTTTATGAACACTATGAATCACTAGACACATTCACATATTCGATCCCTTATTGGATAGCCAGTAGAATTCTTCGTAGAAGCTTTGTCAACACCACGCAACCGCTAACCTTCTCACAGGAGATAGCCCACCTGTGGAAATTTCCATGCCAACATCTTCTAATGACGTTGCTCTAGGTATAATTACTACGAAATCAATAAACTATTCTGAACCCGTGCCCCTTCACCAGCTGTGCAAGTCCGTCCACTCCCATTGACATCACTAAAAGTGCGACAATACATTCCAACCTGAAGTCATGTTGCATTCCTCTTCATATCAATAAAACTCATTTCCGTCGTATCCAATCTTCCCAGTATAGTAGTCAACATTCCAAATTAAGCTTGTAGATCTAGTCACCGTCCACCATGAATCCCAAATCAGTCCAAACTTTCCTCAAGACGTGTAGTTATCCTACAACGTAACCCATATGCTACCTTGCTACTCTCCCACTTTGGTCAAGCCCTCTCCTATAAGAAACTACTCGACTTCTGTTTCTCACACTTGGTCTTCTAGAAATTTAACCACCGCAAGACACCTCCCACATGTCCTTACTCATCCTTTGCTACCCAGTTGTTGACTTAGATCAAAATCTATCTATGTAGCACTTGAACCAATAGATCCCTACTAACTTTAAACCTTTCGGAAGATCACCTTTCTCGAGCCGTCAACATTAGAAATACCTAGTTGATTCAAAAATTGCTACACTCCGCTATCTATGACAACCGCTTCTCCGGCGCCATCTCACACTACTCTGCCCCGAAGGCAGATTGATGAAGACCATATCATCGGTGATAACACATTCAGTCAAGGGCAACGATGATGTGCCGTAGAATTTCAGCAGTTTTGATACCAATTACATAGACTTTAGTTCGTCTTTCAATGAATTTGTAGTTAAATCTTATAAATTTTTGGTGTTTTGTAGTGCATGAGACTTGAAGACCCAAACACATGGAAAAGAAGTCAAAAAGCCACAAAAGAGTTGGAATGCTACAAGTATGCGACTGCAGAAGTACTATGCGGATCGCATAATCACCGCAAACCGAAGCAGCTATTTTGACCCACTGAAGAGAAGAATATACGGTCGCATAACACTTTTGCGAACCGTATAATGATCGCACAACTGAAATTGAAGAACCTGCGTAGCATTTCTGCGATAGAAAATGCGGTCGCATAAATGATATGCGAACCGCATAATGGAAATGTGGTGGAACCTGCGCCTGAGGATCTGAGATTTTGTGAAATAATTGTCAACTATGCGGACCGCATACATGGTCTGCGGCTATTATGCGGTCGCATAAGAGCTCTACAGGGGCATTCTTGTCCAATCTTGACCCTGACTTTTAGTCCACTATAAATAGATTTACTAGGGTTTTTGTGGGGCATTAAGTCTGTGAATAGGACTACATTGAAGGCACTGAATACACCATTAATTTTGAATCTTGTGAAGAGAGAATCTTGCACTTTTGTAAGCTTTATGACTCTATTTATTGTTTTGTTTTTGTGTTCTAGCATGAATAGCTAGTTTTAACTATAAAGGCTGTGGACCCTAAATGGGTGTAATGTTAATGAGTGATTAACATTGAATATATATATATATATATATATATATATATATAATGGTTGGTTGATATTTATTCATTTATTGTGCTTTATTTATTGTTGATGGTTGCAACATTAACTTATTCCATTTTACTATTTCTTTACTTGGAAAAGTGGATTAGGGTCTAGTAGAAGTGAATATCAAGAACTCAAGACCTTAAACCTTGTTTAATAGAATCGCTTAGGAATAAGTGAGTTCTACTTGGCATAAATTAGTTGTCCTTAATTGCAACTGTTTTATATTTGGGAAAATCATAAAGAGAAAATACTACTCAACCATTGGAAACTATTGGGTAGTCATTTAGAAACCATTTGCATATCAAAGGACCTTCCATTAGAAATATATCATATTAACACTGATAGCATTACATTTCATATATGGGGACACAACCTTGGTTTCCTTGATCAAATTAATCACATTCTCACAAAAAAATAGTTATCTTGTTAAATCACAATTATATCATTCTCTTGTTAAGCTAACGGAATAGAATTAGGACTTAAGTCAAGTTTCACACTACTCAAGTAACCTTTTCACACCTATTCCCTGTGGGATTCGACCCCAACCTTGTTGGGTTATCATATTTGACATCGACCACCTTACATTATTTATTTAAAGTGTTATTTGAGCGTATAAAATTTTGCCGCCGTTGCAAGGGAATACGATTTTGAAATTACTTATTAGTGTGTGCTTTACTTTACGTCTTTTTCTATTCCATCACACTTTGCTTGCTTTGCTTGGTGTTGATAGGAAAACATGGGCCTGTATGACGAAGAAGAGAATCCTTTTGCGAACATAGATGAGTACATTGAGGATACAAATGTTATTGTACCTCCAAGAGTTGATGCTACCACTTTTAAGGTAGAACACGGTTTAATCCTAATGCTCAAAGCAGAGGGTGTTTTTAGAAATTCCATTGATGATGATCCGACACAACATCTCAGAAACTTCTTGGGTGTGTGTGCGATGCACAAGCAGAACAAGGTTTCAGATGATGCCCTAAGACTAAGGGTGTTCAAGTACTCACTGGCTGGAGAGGCAAGGAAATGGATCCAAAATCTACCACCAAATTCCATTCATTCTTGGCCTGAACTCGTCCGAGCTTTCCTAGATAAATGTTTCCCACAAAGCAAGAAGTCTGAGCTCCGGGATATAATTTTCTTTTTTAAGCAATTACCGGGAGAACATCTGCATGAGGCATGGGGTCAATTCAAGCTATATTTGGTGAGGTCGCCGAATCATGGTTTTCTGGAATCTATCTTGTTGGAGAAATTTTACATGGGCTTGGATCCTATGAATCAATCTATAGCCAAAAATGCAGCTGATAGATCTTTTATTGATAAAACATTTGCGAGGATCGCACAAATCCTTGACAAAATGGCGATACATAACCAAGCTTGGCACTCAGAGGACACCACAGGTGGAATTGCATATGGTACTCCTTCCTTGACCAACATGTTTAAGGAGAACCAAGAAAGAGATCAAGTAATTGCCGGGCTTGCCACCAACGTCAATGTATTGACAAAGATGTTACTGAAAGCCAAACAAAAAAGGTGAATGTGGTGGAAGATGTTCAACCCACATCAAATGAGGATTACGAGGAAGTAAATTATGTCAACAACTCTCAAGGAGGTTATCAAAGGCAACCATAGCAAGGTTCAGGACAAAAAAACCAATGGAGGCCTAACCTGCAAGGGCAAGGACTCCAACAGTGGCGAAATGACCAAGGTAGTTCAAATCAAGGGAATTGGAGTAACAATAACAACAATATTTCAAATCGGAGTTCCCCTATGTTCCACCGAAGGGGCAATATTCCAACTCTCCACATTGGAAGGAATGTTCTTCAAGTGATTCCAAGTTTGAAAACATGCTTGAACGAGTATTGCAAAATCAAGAAAGATCTGACACTTCAATGAGGAATATGACCGAGCTTGTCGATTCTCATACCGCATCTATTCAAAAGTTGGAGATGCAAATGAGAGACCTCTCAAGAGCAAAATCAGAAGCAAAAGGGCACACTCTCAAGTGACACAATTGCAAACCCAAAAGGTAGTGAGAGCAGTCCAACTTCTCATTGTATGGCAATCACAACTCGGAGTGGGAAAATACTTCAACGAGAGAATGAACAAGTGGTCGAAGTGAAAGATTCCGAACAAGAAGTTGAGGCACAAGTTGTCACGATCCAAGTTCTCCCTCCGTGAACTGTCGTGACAGCACCTAGTCTCTACGACTAGGTAAGCCTAACACATTGCGGAAATGAATTTAAAGATACAAGACTAGAGAACTAACAAGTAAATATAATTAAAGAGTTTAAAATGCCGCTCGGCATATAACACTCCCAAAACCCGGAATCTCATGAATCACAAGATAATGAAATACATAATGTTCTAACTCCAGAAGTCTAAACAAAAGGAAAATACCAAAAATCTACAACTGAAGGGAGAATAGAGAGGGACTTCTAGGTCTGCGGACGTAGCAGATATACCTCGAAGTCTCTGGATCGCCTCGCCTCACGGATAGTTTGGCTGAGCAGAAGAACCTGGATCTGCACACGAAAAACATGTGCAGGAAAGGGCATGAGTACACCACGGCGGTACCCAGTAAGTGCCAAGCCTAACCTCGGTCGAGTAGTGACGAGATCAGGTCAGGGCCCTACTGGTTTTATATATATATATATCAAGGTAAAACAGTGTGAAATGTGACAGTATGATTAAAATACTAACAGTCAATTCACAGAAAGGAATAACTCAGTACACAGAGATAACAACAGGGGATCTCCCAGGACAACGTCCCGTAGTCCCAAACGTAAATGTGCAGAGGATCTCCCGGGATACCGTCCCGTAGTCCAAATCATAAATGTGCAGAGGGATCTCCCGGTATACCGATCCGTAGTCCCAAAGTAAATATCCAGTACAGGGGGATCTCCCGAGATACCGTCCCGTAGTCCCAAATATAAATGTGCAGGGGGATCGCTCGAAATACCGATCCGTAGTCCCAAAGTAAATGCACAACCAAATCAATATACACAACAGTATCGAGAGGAAGTCTGCAGTTCTACTCAAGTTCGTATCAAGGAAACAGGTAATTTCTACCCTAAACACGCTACACAAAATTCATGTAAGCAGTTAAAGAAATTAAGACAGTTAAGTCACATAAGCATGCTTTCCTAAGCTAAACAGGAGGCTTCATATACTAGTATTGCTCGATTAAAGGAAAACATAGATATTTACTTAATAAAAACGGGGGTTTTCCGCAATTAGCACGTGTACGCACTTGTTACTTCACGTACACGGCATTCATATAACAACAGTACCAAAATCCTAAGGGGATTTCCCCCACACAAGGTTAGGCAAGCCACTTACCTCGAACCAGCTCAAGATCAATCCGATATCACGCTCTTGCCACGAGTATCCAACACCGAGTGGCCCAAATCTAATCAAATCAATTACGTAACGTAAATAAAACTACAAGCAACTAATTTAACTATCGAATTTAAAAATACGACGAGAAATTAGAAAGACACCCAAAAATCCTCCGCTAGCCCATGTCTCGGAATCGGGTAAAAGTTACCAATTTATAATACCCAATCACTCACGAGATCACTCGTCCAAAAATTACTCAATTCCGACAACTGAAACCTGATAAAAATCCAAAAACTCGATTGGGGGACTTTCCCCCAAATTTCCATTTTTCCACTCAAATTCCTTGATTAGATGAGTAAAACAACAATAGATTGATGAGATATAAACGAATTAGGGTTAGGAATCGTTACCCACTGATTTTCTCTTCAAAAACCGCACAAAATCGCCTCTCCCGAGCTAAAAATCGAATTTGGTGTTATGAACTTCAAACCCATGAAATTTCATGTTTCTGCCCAGCAATTACCGCATATGTGGTCATGGGGCTGCATCCGGTCCCGCTTCAGAGACTAGGGAACCGCACCTGCGCTCCATTCCTCGCAGATGCGGTTCCGCTTCTGCCTTTCTTGAGCCGCATCTGCGACCAGTGATTTTCATGCCTCAGACCGCATCTGCGATTACCATACCGCTTCTGCGGCGCCGCACCTGCGGTCCAAAATCCGTATGTGCGAAAACAACAGGTTCAGCACATTAGAAATTTGCCTAAGTCCAAATTTAATTCTGTTAAGCATCCGAAACTCACCCGAGGCCCCCAGGACCTCAACCAAACATACCAACCAATCCTAAAACATCATACCGACTCAGTCGAACTCTCAAATCACATCAAACAATGCTAAAACCAAGAATCACCCCCAATCCAAGCCTAATTAAGTTGAATTTTAAAAATTCTACAACCGATGCCGAAACCAACCAAACCATGTCCGATTGACCCCAAATTTTGCACACAAGCCATATTTAACACTACGGACCTACTCCAACTTTCGGAATTGGATTCCGACCCTAAAAAATTATAATTTCATTATCGACCCGAAAACTCCAAAATTCAACTTTCGGCATTTCAGCCTATATAAGCTATGGACCTCCAAAACACAATCTGGACACGCCCCTAAGCTCGAAATCACCTAACGGAGCTAATAGAATTCCATTCCGGACCCGTCTTCACACTGCTCTCACTACGGTCCAAATTGTAAAACTTAAGCTCTTATTTAGGGACTAAGCATCCCAAAACACTCCGAACTCAAAATGAACCATCCCGACAAATCACAATAGCAGAAATAGACACGGGGGAAGCAGTTAATAGGGGATCGGGATGTAAATTCTTAAAACGACTGGCCGGGTCGTTACATAAGTTGAGGTGCCTGTTGTTGTTGAAGCTGAAAAGGTCCCAGAAGATGTGAAATTCAAGAAGTGAACCGGGAAGAGGTTAAGGAAAAGGTGAATGAGACACCAAAAACTCTAGCACCAATTCCTAGACCTCCTCCTCCTTTTCCTCAAAGACTTGCTAGGAAGGTTGATGATAGCAAACTCGAAAAGTTCTATGACATTCTCAAGCAATTATCGATGAGTATTCCATTTGTGGAAGCATTTCAAGAGGCGCCGGGTTTTGCTAAGTATTTGAAAGACTTGATCACCAAGAAGAAAACCACCAAGAATGAAGTGGTGAATGTGACTCACTGGGTTAGTTCCATCATTGCTACAACCACCGTACAAAAGAAAGAAGATCCGGGCTTTTACCATTCCATGTAGTATTGGGGTGCGTGATTTTGCATGAGCTCTTTGTGATAATGGGGCTAGCATCAATTTAATGCCTCTTTCTATTTACAAGCAAGCGGGGTTAGGTATGCCGAGGCCTACAAGTATGAGGCTATAAATGACCGATCGTTCAATAAAGAGGCCGGTGGGTATTGTTGATGATGTTCTTGTGAAAGTGGGAAAGTTCCTTCTCCCCGCCGACTTTGTAATCCTTGATTGTGCTGTTGACAAAGAAATCCCTATCATCTCGGGGAGACCATTTCTTGCTATGTGAAGAGCACTTATGGATTTGGAACGAAATGAGATCAAGTTTCGAATTAATGACAATGAGGTTACCTTTCAAGCGAGTAAGGGTATGAAGTTGCCACATGCATATGAAAGCATCTTATTTATTGATGTTGTTGATGAGGTAGAAGACGCAATCGAGATGAAGATGGAAGAACAATGCCTTGGTGAGGCGTTGGCGGATATTTTGGTAAATTTTGATGGTGAAGACATGGAGGGGTACATGGAATCAGTGATTGCATTAGAAGGACTTGGGTCCTACACTTATGCACGAAAGAAACTTTCTCTTGACTTAGAGAATAGAGTCTCTGCTCCCGCCAAGCCTTCAATTATTGAGGCGCCACAACTTGAGCTCAAGCCACTTCCACCGTACTTGAGGTATAAATTTCTTGGCTCTAATGACACTATATCGGTAATTGTTTCTTCTTTGTTGAATGATGTGCAGGTAGAAAAACTCTTGAATGTCTTGAGGGAGCATAGGAAATCCATTAGGTGGACAATAGCGGACATCCGAGGGATTCCCGCCGGAATTTGTGAGCACAAGATACAATTGGAGCAAGAGAGCAAACCAAGTGTGGACAATCAAAGAAGGTTAAAACCTTCCATGCAAGAGGTGGTAAAGAAAGAAATAATCAAATGGTTAGATGCCAGGGTGGTCTACCCATTGCCGATAGTTCTTGGGTGAGTCCGGTGCAATGTGTGCCAAAGAAAGGAGGCATGACCGTGATTCAAAACGACAAAAATGAGCTTATCCCAATGAGAGAAGTGACCGGATGGAGAGTTATCATGGATTACCGGAAGCTAAAGTGCTACTTGCAAGGACCATTTCCCTACGCCTTCTTTTGATCAAATTCTTGATCGGCTAGCGGGAAGGTCATTTTATTGCTTCTTGGATGGATATTCTGGCTATAACCAAATCAACATTGCCTTGGATGATCAAGAGAAGACAATATTCACATGCCCATATGGGACTTTTGCCTTTAGTCGTATGCCATTTGGGCTATGCAAGGCCCCGGCTACTTTCCAACGGTGCATGATATCAATCTTCTCGGACATGGTGGAAGATTTCTTAGAGGTGTTTATGGATGACTTCTCTGTAGTGGGTGATTCCTTTGAGCATTGTCTTGACAATTTTAGACAAGTGCTCAAAAGATGTGAAGAAACAAACCTTGTGCTAAACCGGAAAAAATGCCACTTCATAGTGGACGAGGGTATTGTTTTGGGCCACAAAAATTCCAAACAAGCCATAGAGGTTGGCCGGGCAAAGATCGAAATCAATTCCAAGCTTCCTCCACCCACTTCAGTAAAAGGTGTCAGAAGCTTTTTGGGGCACGCCGGCTTCTGTAGGCTTTTTATCAAGGACTTCTCAAAAATTGCAAATCCCATGTGCAACCTCCTTGAAAAAGATGCAAAGTTTATATTTGATGAGAAGTGTCTCAAAGCTTTTGAGGAATTGAAAGAAAAGCTCACCATAGCACCTATTATTGTCACACCCGATTGGTCCCTTCCATTTGAACTCATGTGTGACACTAGTGGTGTAGCTATTGGGGCGGTTCTTGGTCAACGGCATAACAAAATCCTTCACCCTGTCTACTATGCAAGCAAGACATTTAATAGCGCTCAAATGAATTACACTATGACTGACCAAGAACTTCTTGCCAATGTCTATGCTTCTGAAAAATTTCGGGCTTATTTGTTGGGGTCCAAAGTGATAGTTTACACCGATCATGCTGCTCTTCATTATCTTATGGCGAAGAAGGATGCCAAGCCAAGATTGATTTGGTGGGTCCTTTTGTTGCAAGAGTTTGACTTTGAAGTCAAGGACCGAAAAGGGACAAAAAATCAAGTTGCGGATCACCTATCTAGGCTTGAAGAGGCAGGGAGACCAAAAGAAGACCTTGAAATCAATGATTCCTTTCCAGATGAGCACATATTGGCATTGTCTAGCACATTTGCTCCTTGGTATACCGACATTGCTAACTTTTTTGTTAGTGACCTTGTTCCCGATGGATTGAAAGCTTATCAAAAGAAAAAGTTCTTGCGGGAGTGTAGGAAATACTATTGGGAGGAACCCATTTGTTCAATATTTGTGCCGACAACATCATTCGGCAGTATGTTCCGGAAGATGAGGTAATGCAAATTCTCAAGGCATGCCATGACTCCCCGGTTGGGGGTAATCATGGAGGAAACCGAACGGCGGAAAAAGTGCTTGAATGTGGCTACTATTGGCCATCTATCTACCAAGACGCAAATCAAATGGTCAAGACATGTGATCAATGTCAAAGACAAGGGTCAATATCTAAAATACATGAGATGCCTATGAATTTTGTGATGGAGGTCGAGATATTTGATGTGTGGGGGATAGACTTCATGGGCTCTTTCGTGAGCTCTTATGGCATGGCATACATCTTGGTGGCTGTGGACTACGTCTCCAAATGGGTCGAGGCAATTGCCTTGCCCAACAATGAAGCAAAGAGTGTGACCGCACTCTTGAAGAATAACATATTCACGCGGTTTGGTACCCCCAGGGCCATCCTTAGTGATTGTGGCTCTCACTTTTGCAACAAGGCTTTCACCGGGGTGCTTGAAAAGTATGGCATAAAGCACAAGGTGACCACACCTTATCATCCTCAATCGAGTGGTCAGGTTGAAGTCTCTAACAGAGAAATCAAAAACATCCTAGCAAAAACTGTCAATGCAAATAGGATTGACTGGTCAAGAAAGCTAGATGATGCGTTGTGGGCATATCGCACAGAATTTTAAGACTTCCATTGGCACCTCACCGTACCAGTTGGTTTTTGGTGAGGCTTGTTACTTGCCAGTGGATCTTGAACACAAAGCCATATGGGCATTGAAGAAGTTGAATCTTGACTGGGCCGAAGCTGCTAACCTAAGAATGACACAACTCAATGAGATGGAAGAATTCTGTCTCCATGCCTATGAGAGTGCAACCGTGTATAAGGAGAGAATGAAGTTTGTCCATGACAAGAAGATCTTAAAGAGGGAATTCAATTCCTGTTACTTTGTCTTACTCTTCAACTTAAAATTAAAGTTATTTCCGGGCAAACTCAAATCCAAATGGTCTGGCCCGTTCAAAGTTGTGAGTGTATCCCCCTATGGTGCTATTGAATTGAAGTTGGAGGATGGAACTCGAACTTTCAAAGTGAATGGTCAACGAGTCAAGCATTAACTTGGTACCACAGGAGAAAGGCATTTGATAGAACAATATGCTCTATAGTCCAACAACAGCCCCCGCCATTGAATAGCCCAAATGGGGTCAACATCGTCGTGCCGCGACGTTAAATCAAGAACTTTTTGGGAGGCAACCCATGTGTGGCAACACTCTTTTGTTAGTTTTTCACTTATGTAGGTTTAGTTATTAGTGTTGGGCAGGTTGACATGTCTGCTAGAATGCAGGTAGTCCAAAATACCATGAACAGGGTACACGTGCTGAGGTACATGAAGGAAAGAAGGGTCCGTGGTTTGCAGCAACTATGCGGTCACATAATGACTTTGCGACCGCAAAAATGCGGTAAGATTTCAACTTCTGCGGCCCGCATAACAACAATGCGACCGCAAAATGCGTCAAATTAAGGTTGGGCAACCCTATCATTAATCCATTGCATAACACATATGCGACCGCATAATGTATTATGCGATTCACTTGCCCGCCGCAAAACACACAAGTACAAAACCCTAAAACCTTTCACGTAACTAGTCACACCCTCACCCTCACTCACACACAAGCACTGCATAACACGATCAAAATCAAAGAAAAAAGACCGAAAACAACACACACAATCACACAAAGAGGATCGGACTTGCATCAATAACTCACCTCGTTCACATTGTCTTGCTCAGATATCTGGTATTATTCTCTTCCCTCTTTCTCGTGGTTGTGTTGCATGCTTCTTCCTCATTTATGAGTTCCCTTGGTCGTTTCCCCTGATTCCCCATTTCCCTCTGATTAATGTTGATATTAGGGTGAGGAAATTGGTTGAGAATAGGTAGTTGTGTTGCATAATTAGGAATTGCTTGAACCCCGTTCCTCCCCCTTCCTCTCAAACCTGTGTTGTGGGGATCTGGGTGGGTCATTTGCGGGGAAAATTCTCAAAATGGAGTGTTAGGAACTCTGTGTATGAGTGAGGTGAGCATTTTTGAGTAAGATGAACATTTTTTTGAGTAAGGTGAGCATGTTTAAACTGAAGAAGACTATCTTTGCGGCCCACATAATAGGTTTGCGGTCCGCAAAGTCGTCATAAGTAGAAACCTAGGTGGCCTGATGAAAAATGGTTATGCGATAGGCTTTGCGATTGCATACTAGCTTTGCGGACCGCATTGCTGCCGCAGAAAGATTTAGATAAATTACCTATTTAATGAGCGGAAATGCGACCACTTTGCGGTCGCATAACATAGTCTACGGCCCTTTTGCGATCACATAATTGTTTTGCCTTCTGGATGTTGTAAAACTGCGATGGGTTTGCGGTTCGCATAGTTGTTATGCGACTGCATAGCCCATCGCAAAAGCTACTTACTTCATTCATTTTCTCTCAATGTGATTCCTATGCTATTTCACCCACTCACACAATGTTTCATTAACAGGAATTGCATCAAAGAAGTCTCTTTCAACGCGATCACCGCCCGCTCGTGGAAGGAAACGGGCTGCTGCTCAGAGCCAACAGGCACAACAGTCCAAACGTCCACGGCCTCAGACAAACCGCAGCACTTCTGAGCACTCCTCCCAGTCTGAAGAGGAGGAGGCACAAAGTGATATCATGCCATCCGTTGACCTACAGGCTGAATCACGATGGAAGACTACGGAAGATCTAAATTTAAGATTTGGGGTCACAGGCGCATGGAACTTATACAAAGAACGGTTACAAAGAGAAAGATTCTTGAGGAGAAGCAGTTGAGTCTAAATGGTCTGAAGGAGTACTACCCTCACGTGATCGAGAACATTAAGAAGAGGAAATGGGAGTTCTTCACTGACGTCCCAGATGAGTATAATGAGACACTTGCGCGGGAGTTCTATGCTTTTTATGGTGCCTCAAGGAATGCTGAGCAAAAAGGAACATGATATTTGCACAATCTGCAAGTTCGAGGGGTCTAAGTAATCTGTGATGACGCCACCATTAATGACCTATACTTTGAGGATTGGTCGTCAGGCACGGCATAGTATGATGCCAAAGTAGCCAACAAAGAAAATGAGCGGTTCCTAGATTGAATCTGTCATAGAAAAGGGGACAACCTTCTGGATTGACCCATGCCAAAAGATTTACAAGCAGGATCTCACACAGGAGGGTCGATATTGGCTCAGTTTCATCTGCTCCCATCTGATGCCGACTAGGAATGAAATTTACATAAACATCGACAAGGCACTCCTCATTGCATGCATCATGACGGGCATAAAGGTTGATGTGGGAAAGATTATATTCAGGGAGTTGGGGATCAGAGCAAACCAAAAACAAACATCACAAACCTTCCCATGCTTGATCACTACTCTATGTCAAGCTGTGAGTATGCCTCCTATCCCAGAACATGATCGACTTGAGAGAGCTCTTTGAGATATTGACATCAATCGGATCAATGATGCAGTAGACAAGGAAATGGAAAATCGACCAGAGATTTCACTCTCTCATCCATCAGACTCAGCAGCACCTGCTGCCCCCGCATTGCATGACACTTCTCCTACCCCAGCTACCTCCACACCCACTCCTAAGCCAAACACTGCATAGCCACAGGTTCCTTTACCAGCACTTTCAAAGCTGGGTCTAATAGCTCAGCACTCCAATGCTAAGGTAGACCGACTGACAAAAGAAATCCTAAATCTCATCCAGCAAGTATTGATCCCCATCCAAGCCTCGTGAGAGTTCTTCAACAACAACATCAATCTTTTGAAGATCGCCTAAAGCACTTTGAAGTGTGTCTTGAGAAAGCTGAGTTAGGTGAAGTTGGAGATATGCCTCGGCTCAGGAAAGATGTTGATGAACTGAAATTAGAGCTACAGAAGATGCAGAACTTGGAGTTTGACTTGCCCCCTTTCTCTCGAAGGAAGGCGAGCAGGGTACTGGCACCTCCATTCCGGGCTTGGAGTTCGACTTCACAAACATTATGACAGCTCCGGAGGCATAGGGTGTTGAGACCTCAAAGGCTACAGCTTCCATTGTACACATTAACATTTCGTCAGAGGAGAGAATTGGAGAGACGAAAGGGGAGTCTGATGAGGGAGATACTGAAGATGAGGAAATCGATGTGGATGCATTGATAGAGGAGACTGAGGGTCATCGAGACAACAAGGATAAGTAGGCGGGTGCTTCTACAGATAAATAGGATGAAGAGGAAGCAGCAATGCAGACAACAATTGCACATTCTCTTGCAGATATGGTCGCCAAGGCACATCCATCGACCACTTAGCCCTCACTGGGAGAGGCTAGTAGCTCCCAGGCCCAGACCCAGCCTCACAGCAGGTGGAGCTTCCTGCTCCAGCCTCACAGTAGGAGGAGCTTCCTGCTCCAGCCTTGGAGACCACCATACAATCTAAGGTTCCACTTGTTTCTGCCACAGTGCCAGCAGTTGACTCCATAGCTGCCCCGGATGCTTCTGCTCCTCCGAGCGCCTAGTGCGCCCCTGGAAGTCCCTAAGCTTAGCTTTTACATTCTCTATGCATTGGGGACAATGCATGCTTTTTGGTTGGGGGGGCGGTAGTCATATTTCGTGTGAACATTGTACATATACTTTTACTCTAGTAGTATATATTGATAGTTAGCAATGAATTCCCCTTGGTTTATTTTCGCCAGATTCTTTTCCAAGGGTGTGATAGTAGAACCACGGCAGTAGCATGAAATGTTTTGACTTGTTCGGTGTTAATTGTTCTAGATTCCAGCATGTGATGAATTGTGTAAATAAATGGTACCCTTCCTTATTTTTGTATATAAAAAAAAGAAAACGGATAGTCATTCTTGTGAACTTGAGGCTCGCTCTTTGACTTTATGCTTATTCAGAATCTTACATATCTTGAGATGAAAGTTTTGAGTTGTCTTGCATTCACTTGAGGGCTGAAACTATGTTGAGTTGAACAGTTCATGCGTTGTGAGTGAGTGGGGATTTGTATAAATAATGCATATGCTTAACTTGTGATGTGTAGAACTTGTCCGGCTGGTTTCTTAGTGCAACTCTCAAGTTAATGATTGGATGCTGAAATGATCTTAGGCTCTCTTTGTGACTACTAGCTGTTTTAACCAAATTGACCTCCCTGGTACATCAATTACCCTAGTTACTCCCGTTGAGCCTTTAACCCTTTATTGGCTGCCACATTACAAGCCTTTACCCCTTTTGTGAAATAATTCCTTCTTTTGAACCCGTCACTCCTTGAACGAGTAAGAATGAGGCTAAAAGCCTAAGTTGGGGGTGCCGGTACAAAGTGGAAATTGGTAAGGTTTACTATTGTGTGTAGAAAAAAAAGCAACAACCTCAAAGTTGTGTATGTAACGAAACTCAAGCTCCAAAAAGAAAAGCAACTATAAAAATAGAGAAAAAGAGTGGAGTCATGTGGAAACTGAAGAAATACTTTGTGGTGGTTCTATGTCGGTAACTCGAGGTCAATAAGTGCTATGTAGTAAAGAAGCAAACGGTATGTAGAGTTCAAGGATGGTATAGCCAATACATTCCCAAATATTCATCCAACCCGTCTCGAAGCCTACATAATAACCTGTGAAAAGTCCTTGGTGATCCACAACCAATCATTCCAGAGATAGCAGCAAGTTAAAATAAGGGCAAGCATATGGATTGATATTTATAGTGTGTAGCTTTCGTTCCGAGTGCAAGAGTGTTTTAATTGCATCCCCTGTACATATGTGTGAGTTGGGGATTTTCTTTGTTGTGAGCGCGCATGAACTGCAAGATTTAGTAGAAGTTATGTTCTTGAAGTAGAATACAAGTGCATACTTAGCTGTGAGTAGCATTTTGTCATTTTGGTTGAGGCTCGAAGTTCACAAGTTGATTAGTCGAATTGTTAAATGATAGTTGTCCTCCAGGAAGGGTAAATAAAAGAAGTTAAATGCTTGTTAGCTGTCAGTCAAAACCATTTACGGTCACTACTGTTTTGTGACATGTTGGAAATAGAAGTAGTATAGGATAGGATAATTTTTTTAGTTACTTGAGGACAAGCAAGAGTTTAAGTTGGGGGTGTTGATGTGCCGTATAATTACGACACTTTTGATACCAATTACATAGACTTTAGTTCGTCTTTCAATGCATTTGGAGTTAAATCTTATAAAGTTTTGGTGTTTTGTAGTGCATGAGACTTGAAGACCCAAACACATGGAAAAGAAGTCAAAAAGCCACAAAAGAGTAGGAATGCTACAAGTATGAGACCGCAGAAGTACTATGCGGATCGCATAATCACCGCAAACTGAAGCAGCTGTTTTGACCAACTGAAGAGAAGAATATGCGGTCGCATAACACTTCTGCGAACCGCATAATGACCGCACAACTGAAATTGAAGAACCTGTGTAGCACTTCTGCGATGGAAAATGCGGTCGCACAACTGATATGCGGTGGAACCTGGGCTTGAGGATCTGAGACTTTGCGACGCAATTGTCAACTATGCGGACCGCATACATGGTATGCGACCATTATTCGGTCGCATAAGAGCTCTGAAGGGGCATTTTTTTCCAATCATGACCCCGACTTTTAGTTCACTATAAATAGATTTACTAGGCTTTTTGTGGGGCATTAAGTCTTAAAAAGGGACTACATTGAAGGCATTGAATACACCATTAATTTGGAAGCTTATGAAGAGAGAATCTTGCACTTTTGTAAGCTTTATGACTCTATTTATTGTTTTGTTTTTGTGTTCTAGCATGAATAGCTAGTTTTAACTATAAAGGCTGTGGACCCTAAATGGGTGTAATGTTTATGGGTGTTTAAAATTGAATATATATATATATATATATATATATATATATATATATATATATATATATATATATATATATATATATATATAATGGTTGGTTGGTATTTATTCATTTCTTGTGCTTTATTTATTGTTGGTGGTTGCAAATATTAACTTATTCCATTTTACTTTTTCTTTACTTGGAAAAGTGGGTTAGGATTTGGTAGAAGCGAATATCAAGAACTCAAGACTTTAAACCTTGTTTAATAGAATTGCTTAGGAATAAGTTGGTTCTACTTGGCATAAATTGGTTGTTCTTAATTGCAACTCTTTTGTATTTGGGAAAATCATAAAGAGAAAATACTACCCAACCATTGGAAAATATTGGGTAGTCATTTAGAAACCATTTGCATATCAAAGGACCTTCCAATAGAAATATATCATATTAACGCCGATAGCATTACATTTCATTGATGGGGACACAACCTTGGCTTCCTTGATCAAACTAATCACATTCTCACAACAAAATAGTTATCTTGTTAAAGTACAATTATATCATTCTTTTGTTAAGCTAAAGGAATAGAATTACGACTTAAGTCAAGTTTCACACTACTCAAGTAACCTTTTCACACCTATTCCCTGTGGGATTCGACCCTAACCTTGTTGGGTTATTATATTTGACACCGACTGTCTTACATTATTTATTTAAACTGTAATTTGAGCATATCAGACGACATCACATCACAGATAAAAATTCCACCATGCTCGAAAATACCAAGCCTCGTTACTCCATCAACCCAAATCTGAGCATTCGTTGTCCGATTGCCTTTCCTCCGCTGGAAATAAAATACTTAATCTCTGAATCATGCACTGAGTAAACCTTATTTCAAGTCATTCACTGCCTCGACGCATAGACAAGCATCCTACTAGTACACAAACACTGTGCGATAGCAACGCACGAAATTTCATATCAATCAATACCAAATCTCAAAACCTTAGGTAATATTGATACTGAGCTGAAACAACAGTACGACCTTCCGCAAGGCAATGACAATATCCCAATCAAATACGTAGGGAGAAATATCCTACACCACATATGTGGTACCATTATAATTCCTCGATTCCCGATATAACAAGCGTTTCACATCGCATGAGATTGAATAGGAAAGAAACAAAAGCATAAGCCTCAAAGGAATCAAATCGCACAATGAGAAATCATAAAGGGAAGTGCTCCTAACAGCCCTGTAGCCTCTCAAAGATACATACAGACGTCTCTATACCGATCCGCAAGACTCTACTAGACTTGCTCATGACTCGTGAGACCTAATGAACCTATGCTCTGATACCATGTTGTCACGACCCAAAATCCATTAAAGGTCGTGATGGAGCCTAACACCGCTGTCAGGCAAGCCAACAGTAATTGATTAAACCGATTATTCTCTTTAGTATTTTGAAATCATATTTTTCCCTCATTTAAATAATAAGAAATAAAAATTTATAGAGTAATTGATAATATTCCCAACTACAATACTGAACAACTCATATTTACCCCCAAAACCCGGTGTCACAAGTGCATGAGTATCAACTAAGGAGAAAAATAAAATGCAACATCTGTCCAGAATATAAATTAGACAGTAAAAATACAAATAACTCTGAAAGAGACTCCGCGTGCTGCGGACTCGTAACATAGGATGCACCTCATCTAAGTCCCAGTAAATAACCACGCCTCTGCACGCACAAGGCCACTAGACATATATGAACCTGCACAAGAATGTGCAACAAGTGTAGTACGAGTACGAAAATCAACGTGTACCCAGTAAGTATCCAGTCTAACCTCGAAGAAGTAGTAACGAGAGATTGACTCCGACACTTACTGTGGGCTAACAATAAAATGGTGATATTATATTTATGCATGGAATACATAACATAACCGAAAATTTAATAACCGGAAATAATCAACAATCCTTTTACGAATAGAAATTTTCAAATTCATTTTCATCATTTAACAATTTATAACTCAAGCCAATAAAGCAATGTTAATTATTATTAGTTCCCAAGAATTATCTTGCGCAAGTCATGCCGAGGTCCTACGGCCCGATCCAACATATAAATATAAACTGTGCACTGCCGAGGGTCAAACAGCACGAACCATAGATGCATCTATTAACCTGTCGAGGCGAACGACCCGCTCCCATGAGAGTAGTGAAAATTTACCCTGCTCGCGACATATATTTGCGACACGGTTGAACATATATTTCTCAAATTATTATAATATTCCTCAACTATTTACAAAATACGAAATTGAAATAAAAACTTTCAAATCTAGAAATCCTCAATTTCAACTCCTTTCAAGGCAATTATTAAGCATACTCGATCTCAACTCTTTTCAAGGAAAATAATAAAACATAATCAAATAACGGTATCAACAAGACATGGTGTAAACATAAAACTACCTGTACATAGGCATAACTAATAGCTACGTACGGAATCTCGTCGCCTCGTGCGTACGTAGCCCCCGCAAATAAGAGCACACATGAATTCAATTCACCTATGGGGTTAACTCCCTCTTACAAATTTAGAAAAGAGACTTACCTCACTCCGAAGCTCCATATCCGGCTCCAAAGCCTTTTAAACAACTCAAACCGATGCCCAACACTCCAAAACTAATAAATAAATGTGCGAATCCATAAATATATACTCTAATACTCATTATAATCCAATTTACAACAATTTTCAACTCCGTTCGAAGAGTCGATAAAATCACCCTCAGGCCCACGTGCCCGATTTCCGAAAATTTTCGAAGATAAACTTTACCCATAACACCACGAACTCAAATATATAATTTATTCCAAATTCCACGTCCAATTTCGTGGTCAAAATCCAAAATATAAATTTCTAGGTTTTTCTTCAAAATCCCAAATTTCTATAAATTTTCATGGATGAATCCATATAAAACGCATGTATTTAACTTACAATGGATGGGAATAACTTACCATGGCGTAGATGATGAAAACCCCCACTTGAAAGTCTCCAAAAATCGCCCAACCAAGAGAGAATGAAGGAAAATGGGCCAAATCACCGTTCTTAAAGAACCCTTCTGCCCAACAACTTCTCGCACCTACTTGACCGCTTCTGCGGTTCCGCAGGTGCGGTAAATATTCTGCTTCTACGGAGATGCCCCCAGCTGCCCGCTTCCGCTTCTGCGCCTTCCCTTCCGCAGGTGCGGTCTTGCCTCTGCACCGAGATAGCCGCATTTGCGATCTCAGCACTGCCCAACAATAATCGCATTGCGTCCCTCTTGGCCACTTCTGCGGCTCCGCACCTGCGGTCAAAACCTCGCAGTTGTGGTTACACCATAAGGAAGCTTCTTCAGCACTTCTTCCAAGTCCAAACTCGATTCGTTGACCATCGGGAATCCACCTGAGGCTTTCGGGACCTCAACCAAATAAAGCAACGCATCCCAAAACACATTACAAACTTAGCCGAGCCTTCAAATCACATCAAAAAATGCTAAAACCATGAATCACATCCCAATTCAATCTTAATAAACATTAGAACTTCAAACTTCTACATTCGATGCCGAATCATGTCAAGTCACGTCCGATTGACCTCAAATTTTGCACATAAGTTACATTCGACATTACGGACCTACTCCAACTTCCGGAATCAAAATCCAACCCCGATATCAAAAAGTCCACTCCCGGTCAAACTTTCCAAAAACCTTTAAATTTCTAACTTTCGCCAAATGACCCCAATATGACCTACGGACGTCCAAATCCCCATCCGGACGCGCTCCTATGACCTGAATCACCATACGGAGTTATTCCCAGGCTCGAAATTCCAAACGGACATCGATAACATTGAAATGCACTCAACCCAAATTTATGAAATCTTTCAAAATACCAACTTTCCACAATAGGTGCCGAAACGCTCCCGGGTCATCCAAAACCCAATCCGGACATACGCCCAAGTTCAAAATCATCATACGAACCTGTTGGAACCTTCAAATCCCGATTCCAAGGTCGTTTACTCAAAAATCAAACCTTGGTCAATTCTTCCAACTTAAAGCTTTCGAAATGAGAACTTTCATTCCAAATCAACTCCGAACTTCCCTTAATTAAATTCTCACCACGTGCCAAATTCATAATACCTAAATTGAAGATACTCATGGACTCAAACCGCCAAACGATGCTCTAGAGCTCAAAACGACCGGTCGGGTCGTTACAGCCGGCTCTGTTACTGATTGCATGCGATATTTTCTTTCCTTATTTATGATTAATCAATTGTTTTCCTTGTTTGTTCATTCAATTTCAACATTATATAAACCTATACCCTAGTTCCCCTATAATGGACATTAACCTTTGTTATTTTATCACTCTCACTCATTCTACTTTTCTTAATTTTACGACCTTGGCCGGTTGAAAGCCAAGGCCGCCGGAATTTAATTATTGCTCCTTTCTCAGTGTGAGCACTGCCCGGGGTTCATTCGGGACCTTCAGAACTTTTACGCACTGAGATTCTGGGAGTCCTGCTGTTTATTGCTAGTTGATTTATTGTTGGAACTTAACTTCCTTCTTCGTTTGATTTGCAACTGGTGAGTACCTTGACTCTTGCAATTCTATTCTTAGTTGTGTTCATGACTTGAATACCATGCTTGTTCGAATTTTCTGAACCTATATGATTAAAATATGTTGTTACCTTTGTTTGCAATACTATCTGCTTCGAAGTTAGCCTATAGTCCTGTATTCTCTAGCATCTAAACTTGCCTAAATCTTGTACTTGGATGTCTACCCACTATGTATATTTTGATCATCTTGAAATTACTTAGTCTATTATGTTTATGCACACATGAGTTTCCTATGTATGTTGCTTGCCATGTTCATGCATTGCTCTAAATTATTGTATTGGAACTCTTGAGATACTTATTCATGCCCAGAATTTGCTCGACTATACTTCTCTATACTAAGCCATTCAGGCATAACTTGCTACATGCTCATGTCTGTATGAATTCTGAACTCTTTAGACAAGCATGCTACTCTACCATTTGTGAACCCCAATCATCATTATAGTTGCTTGCTTCACTACCATCATGTTTTGTAGACTCATGCCTGTTAACACTACGGTTTGCTTAGGTTTAATGCCTAAGGAATATCTTATGTGCATAACCGAACCTGCTATATGTGATCAATTTGTATTAAGTACTTGTTTACTAACTAGTTGTGGTGTTGGGTTTGTGATACTGTTGACCCTAAGCTTCTATAATAGGTTTCCTTTAGCACTTGTACTTGCCCTGAATTAGTCTACAACTCTTAGTTATGTCCTGCATTGAATCCTTATGTTCTTTTGGGAAGGCTGTTGTGGTATCTAACCCAAAGGGGAGTCTCTCGAGCATGTCATTATCACTTGTTAATCTCCTTAGAACTAATCCATGTCCTTAACTCTCATCCCAGTTTCTTGCTTTGTGGATTCATTATTCCTATAACTAATCTAGTGCATCTTAAGAAGTTTGTGCTTTGAACTTATTTGTTAGTTTGAAAGCCTCACATATTTTCTCATTGTAAGGTCTTTGTACGTGTGTGTCCTCCCACTTGTTAGATGTCACCCCTAAGATGATACATAAAAATTCTTTTTGTTGATAATTGTTATAATAGGAATCCATGTGTCTTTGCCTGAACTCTGAGTTATTTAAATGATATTTTTTATGTCCCTACGTTCCTGTAATTTGTTAATGGGTAAGCAAGACAATTGCCTTCATGTTAGGGACCTGGCTTATTGGGCCGTGTGTGTTATTGGATTTGAGCATTAGTCAGACAAGCCTACGAGCCTAAGTATTGGGCCTTTTAGATACGCAAGAGTATGGCTGGTGAAGGCCCAAAAGGACACTACTGGAATACTTTGTACTTGTGCTGGACCCGTAATTGTTGTATTTGGGCCTGTAATAGCCCTATTAAGTTCGTATTTATTATTCTAACTGGGCTTGTAATAATCTGTAAACAAACAAATTGGGTATTAATGAATGGGGGGTTGGGGTATTCTAATACATACATGAATGGGTAGAAAACATGCTTATAGGGTCTGTGTGTTATATTTGCTACTACGTCCAGCATGCCTTATTTGCTTCGTTTAGCTCGTGTTGCACACGGATAGGAATCATGCCTATAGGAATCACGCACACACTTCACTCAACTTGTCAAAATATGCTACACTTTTTTCCATGTTTACTATTCAACGCTCTTAGATAATATGCCTATAGGATATAGTAACGCAATACCTTTACTAATCTAGATACCATGGCTATAAGGTTTAACAATTAATCAACTGCTTCATGTTGCTGCCTCACTCAGATAGCATGCCTATAGGGATAAAGTGGTATAAAATCAAGTCTAATTGTCGATTGTTAGAAATCCTGCCTATAGGGTGTTTATTGATGTTGTCAATCTTGTATTTTCGCTGCCCAATTATGAGACTATTAGAAATCATGTCTATAGGATACTGTCACCTACCTAAGATGCATAAATATAAAATCAGCACTGGTAATTCAGAGTTCTGGGATATTTTTCACTACTTTATTACGCAAACGATTAGAAATCATGTCTATAGGACTTGTAACGCTCTAATCTGCCTATACGTTAGTCTAGAAAGTACAGCAGTGCCTTAATATAATGGAATCAAATAGAAATCACGCCTATAGGACTTAATGATTCTAATATGTCTTAATAGTAACCGGGTAGCAGGAGATGATGGACTGGGCCCGCTAAATAATACGAGCAATCTATACCTTAAGGGAGTTGCGAAGTATTATATATGTTGTACGGGGTGATCCATTAGGCTAAAAAACTTAGGACCCTCCCCCCCTTTTTTGTACGTGTTATTCACACTTAGTCATTTAACATAGATCAATGCAGTTTGTATCTTTGTATTTATTAAGACTTGTATCGGTTCTCATATGTTTTAATAAGACTCTACAACTTCTAAATTTTCCTTTTATTTATTTGGATCACCTAGCCTAATTACATAATCCACATAGTCTAAAGTTCGGCGGGACCCATAGTTGTGGACCTCGAAGAGTGCCTAACACCTTCTCTTTGAGGTAATTTAAGCCCTTACCCGATCTTTGGTGGCGTTGACTAGTCAAACAGAGTTATTTGTAAATAGGTTCCCTAACGCACCTTAAAATCGTTAGGTGGCGACTCTTCTCTTTTAACACCCATTAAAAGAGATGTCACACGTCTGAACCTGCTTCGTGAGAACATGGGGTGCGACAGCATGGCAACTCTGCTGGGGATATACTTAGGATTTTACCATAATGAACTTGATTTATGTGGATTACTTTCTTTATTTGTTTTAAATTGCTATTACATGCACATCCATTTCCTTATTCACCTTTATTTGTTGCTATGAAATGCAAATCCCTTCCCTTATTCTCCTTAATTTGCTATGACATGTATGACCTCTCTCCATCTCCTTCATCTTGTCTAAGACTGCTATATTATAACTCTCCCATCCCTATTTCCCTACCTGCTTCATTACATTCTAGCACATTTTCATGAGCTAAACTAACTTCTCTCTTTTGTCTTTATTTTCTTTTCTCTTGTTTTCATGCTCATGTTTGCTATCTTATTTACTGCTTTTACGTACTTTTATCATACAAATATTTGGCAATGTGTTATTATTTCTTCAAATTGCATGCTCCGCATCATACTCCACACGTGCCAATTATCAACATAGCGGCGCTTGATGAGTGTCCGTGCTTTCTTGAAATCACCCCTTTTTAAATCGGAAAGGCTTATTTGCGCTAGACTAGTCGATCAGCGGTGCAATCGACGGTCCCGTGCCTTTACCTCTCAAGTTGTCCACTTGGGAGTACCAGTCTAGACCCTTCTAGAAACCCTACTCCAATTTGAAATGTACATGTATCATGCTAAACTTAGTACAGGTTGAAGCGTTGTTAATGTAACAGCCCGCTAAGATGAAACTTGTCCAAATTCCGACGAGATTTCCACAATCCCAATGGACACGATCATATTATTCTCATTACTTGGAGAAAATTTGCCAATCTATTGATCATTATTGCGTAAGTAGTCAAATCTAGGGGGGGGGGGAAGGGCTAACCTTTGGTTGTTTACAAAAAAATGAAGCATAAAATTCCCAGGTTCGGTATGGTCCAAATCATCCCGCCTTTGCTACTTAACTGGTGGAAAGACCTTGCACCTTGTGACAAAAATCATGTGAGGAAAGTACTTGCTGACATGCCATCTTTGATGAACATTCGACCAAATAGGGAGCTAATCGAGGCCGCCACTATGTTCTGGGATGAGAAAAGAGTTGTTTTCCGATTTAGCAATATAGAAATGATTCCTCTCGTAGAAGAAATATGAGGTTTCGCCAAGTTGCCATGGGATAGTCTGGGATCAGTGGTACTAGAGAATCGCACTCCTCGCGGTTTCCTGAAATGTGGGGTTTTACGAAGAATGATGAACTGCTCTGTCTAAGGAAATCATACATTCCTTTTGAGTTTCTTTACGAGTGTTATGGGCATAACAAGTCGTATCGTCTTCACCATGATGAACTATCCATTACTTCCTTGGGATGGGTGCACCGCCGAGCTTATGTGTTCGTTGTATGCTTCTTGGGGTTGTTTATATTTCCAATGAAAGGAGGAAGGATTCATACTCGCTTAGCTATGGTCGCCAGGACCTTAATGGATGGCATCTAGGGACAAACTTACACTATCATCTTCATGATCTTAGCTATGATGTACCGCACTCTAGATCGGTGCGAGAAGTGATTTGGACACTTTGAGGGTTGTAATCTATTTCTACAAGTCTGGCTTCTGTTACACTTTCAGAAGGGAGAGTACCGTCAAGAGCTTCTGCGAAGGCCGTTGAATGACTACATAGCTAACCATCACCGAAAAAAAATGATATTTATTCCAGACAGGTTTGCAAAGCCTGGAAATGTTGTATGTGGGTGCATTTCTTCGGCAATCTGACAGACGAGCAATTACATTGGATGTTCGAATGGTTTCCTAGTAGTGAGTTCATTATTAGATCAAGGGGAACAACTCATTTGGCACTAATCGGGTTGCGAGGCATCTACCCTTACGCTCCTATAAGGGTAATGAGACAAGATGGAAGAAAACATGTCATACCTCGGGTTTCCAACATGGTCCAGTACAAGGTGGATTTCAAGGGAGATGTTATTCCGTTCAAGTTCGAGGCGCAACACATGTAGAACCAAAAGATCATTGTGGAAGAAGAAACTATTTAGCCAGACAGGTATCACGCCGGTCATGTGTACTACTATCTATCATGGCTGGAAGACGATGTAGCATGGGACGTCAAGCCAGGAGTCAATTTGAAGGATAGGATCATAGATGAAGTAGCTGAGGACGGGTTAAGAACAAGAGGCTAAATAAAAGGGTGTTCAAGTCTGAAGCTAAACATCTGGAGCAGCACAAAGTGAACAGGAAGTGATAAGGGAATGGAAGGAGATTGCCACTAAATCAATAGAAAGATTGGAATACTTGGATCAAGGAATGATGGAGCTAGAAGGGAAGATGAGAAAGAGACTTTCGGATTGTCAAGGCATGGACGATGGTGAAGGAGGAAGTCTGGAAAAAGCTTACTTTCTGTTGGAAATTTGATTGATGGGGTCAAAAGAGCCAAGAACGGAAAAAGTCCTTCGGGGACCCAGTAGATTAGGAGATAATGTTCTTTACTTTTTTCTAGCTTAAATTAGATTTAGATGTAATAAGACTTGATGCCATTAGTGACTTTATTATTATTGTCGATTTAGTGAAAGATTGTTTTGGCTCATTTTCGCATTAACAAAATGAAGCAAACATTGGCAATAATTTTCTCCAAGTCTATGTGTCGCTTAGGCGGACCTCAGGTATAATGAGGTCCCCAAATTAAGACGCGAGTTATTGCATGACTTTGTGAAACATATATAAATATTGCGAACACTCTTTTATTTCACCTTACTGACTTGGTTACCTTTGCTTTTCTTTCTTTCTGATTATTCCCATTCCCAAAGGTTGGTCTATGCATACTGGCATCATCAGCATACAACACTAGATCTAGAGGTCCTCCACCTCCTGCTCCACCTAGCGACCCGAAAGGCAAAAGCAAGGGCAAAGGGAAAATGGATGATTTAAGTGGTATCTGGAAAGATAATGCCGTTGTGGCAGAAAATGTTGAACTTTAGATGGTAGAAGAACTCAAGGGCAGAATGAGTTGGTCTTACGTTTGGAGCAGAAAATCCTGGAACTACAGGGCGAGCTCGAGCAGGTATGAAATCTGGCAAACCTCTCCCTTACTCTCAATTTTTCTGACATCCACCAGCAAAACCCGACTACCCAGAACAACACCACCACAAAACACACAAAAACAAAATCCACCACTCATAGCTCCAAATCCTCCCGCACCACACCCAGAATATTAACTCGCCACCATTGCCAACCCCTCAACAACACCGCCATTATCCAACTCAATACTCGCAAACCACTACTTATCACACCCCCTAAAATGCACCACAACCCACTCCCGATCCCCAAAACTCAACCAACGACCACCAATATACCCAAGTTCCAAGAACTCAAAAAACAACCTGATATATGTGGAAACCTTTCCCCGTGCCCCACAGCAAACCCTATACATACCTGAACAAACTGAGAAGGACCTGCTTATTAGAAACATGGCAAAGGAACTCAAGAAGCTCACAGGGAGAGTCTAGAGTGTTAAAGGTGGGAAAAAGTGTTGAGGGTCTAAACTATGAAGACCTGTGCATTCAGCCGGATGTGGAACTGCCAGAGGGTTACAAACCTCCCAAGTTCGAAATGTTTGATGGTAGTGGTGATCTGAAGGTGCATCTGAGAACATACTGCGACAAGCTCGTAGGAGTGGATAAGAATGAACAAATCCGCATGAAATTGTTCATGCGAAGCCTTATAGGAAACTCTCTTGGTCTATCAGTCAGAACCCAAAGAAGTGGGTTAATTGGGTAAGTATGGCATCAAATTTCACGGACAGATTCAGGTTCAACACGAAAAATGCGCCAGACGTTTTCTACATTCAAAACCTCAAGAAGAAGCCGACAGAAACCTTCTGCGAGTATGATACTCATTAGAGATCAGAGGCCGCAAAGGTAAGGCCGGCACTTGAAGAGAACAAATGAACAAGTTCTTTATTAGAGCACGAGATCCGCACTATTATGAACCATTGATGGTTATCGAAAATCACAAGTTATCAGACATCACCACTATTATGAACGATTGATCGAGGCACTGCAGGCCACGAATAAAGCTTTGCAACTAAGAGGTATTTCAAAGAAGAAAGAAATAGGTGCCGTCATGCTAGCCCGGGGCCCTAAGTCTCTCCTCACATACCAAACACCTCCACCCACATATCAACCCTTACCCCCAAAATACCAATACCTCGCCACCGCATACCATACCTACAACACTCAACCTGCATATTACCATTCACCTCCATCTGCCCGCCAAAACTACCCAAAGCCACGTCCAAATTTCGACCGCAGACCTCCTAGACAATACACCTTAATTGCTGAACCCATAGACCAACTATATGAGAGACTAAAGGCTGCTGGTTATGTCACCCCTATTCCTGTCATTGTTGTGGAAAACCCTTCCCAATGGATCAACCCTAATAAAACATGTGCTTATCATTCAGGCATGAAGGGTCATACCATTCAGGAATGATGCATGCTAAAAGAAAAGATCCAGACGTTGATCGACACTATGGTTACACAAGTAAAGGAAGTTGTACCAAATGTTCGCAACAACCCTCTACCGAATCACATAGGTGAGGGAGTGAATGTGATAGAAACTGACGAGGAATGGGATTAAGAAGGGTCCATTGGACTCATTTGAGAGGGAGACGCTCCTAAAACGTCTTCGGTCACCCTCACGCCAGTTGTGGTACAAACCCAGGCGCCATTTGAAGTTGAGGTAGCTACACCCTTCACTATGATGGTAGCTCCCACAGCATATTACAAGTCTGATGTCGTCCCATGGGATTATGTTGCAGAAGCAAGAAGAAAGGAAAAAGCCAAAATGGAAGAAACAGTTGTCGTGCAAGGTATGACTAGAACCGACAGATTTTACACACTTGAGATTCTAGGA
This sequence comes from Nicotiana attenuata, assembly GCF_001879085.1. Lineage (NCBI taxonomy): Eukaryota > Viridiplantae > Streptophyta > Magnoliopsida > Solanales > Solanaceae > Nicotiana > Nicotiana attenuata. The sequence continues at coordinate 207,172 of NW_017670699.1, read as the reverse complement.
GGAACGAGCAAGGAAACTGTACCTAAGCCTCCTGTTGTCAAGACTAGCATTGACGATCTTTGGAGGAACATACAAGCAAGGGAGTACTCTATTTTTGACCACTTGAACAAAACTCCCGCTCAGATATCCATCTAATCACTGTTGCAAATCTCAGATGCACACAAGAATGCTTTGATGAAGGTGTTAAGTGAAGCTTATGTACCCGCCAGAATCACTAGTGGAGATATGGATAACATGGTCGAACATGTATTGGAGAGCCATAAAATCACTTTCCACGAAGATGAGATACCATAAGAAGGACTGAGTCATAACAGGGTGTTGCATATCATAGTGCAATTCGGGGATAAGTTTATCGCCAGGGTCTTGATAAATGGAGGTTCGAGTCTTAACATATGTCCACTGACCACTCTAAAGAGAATGGGTAAAGGACTGCACGAGATACGAATAGGAAGCATGAATGTGAAGGCATTTGATGGATCTCAGAGAGCCACTATCAGAGAAATCAACCTCGATCTACAGATGGGTCCGACTTGGTTTGATGTTGAGTTCCAAGTGCTAGATATATCTGCTACTTACAATCTATTGTTGGGACGGTAATGGATACATGCAGTCGGGGCAGTGGCTTCAACTCCGCACCAGACTATGAAGTTCGAGTGGAATCATCAGGAGGTGATCATTCATGGAGATGGGAGAAACCCCATCTACACCAGTCAGACCGTTCCAGTTGTTGGAAACAGAAGGAAGTTGGGTGGAGAAACATATTATCACATTGAACGGGTTAACGCAATCAAAAAGGACCGATGGTTGAGCAACAAGATAGAAAGCATACTGCTGTGGAATGGGTATGAACCAGGCAAGGGTTTCAACAATAAGCTTTAGGGGATCACCAAACCCGTACAACCACAGTATTATGGCACGACTTTTTGACTCGGATAGCAAGAATATCAGGACTGGACACCTCCATGGCATGCCCCTTATTATCCGTTGGAACAACCCATACTACCTCTGCACCAGACATTCCATCAGGCTGACATGATATGGGGATCTGAGGAAGATTAGATTTTGGTCGGCATAAGGAAGTTGTTTCTAGATGAAGAAGACATGGACTGCAGTGCAATTGTTGAGGAGGAGGAGGAGGAGGAGGAAGATCTTACCATTCAAACAATGGAAGGAGGAGTTGTTCTCAAGAACTGGACCGCTGCACCATCCCGAGCCCGCCGAGTTCCTGGGTAGCCTGGCAAATTAGCATAAATTATTTTCAAATAGTTTTGAGCATTTAAAACATTTTTCAATGTTTTGTTTTGAAATCCATCGAGTCGTACTTGTTGACATTTTAAAAATTAATGCATTACTTGTCGACGCCCCCTTTTTCTAAAGCGAAATCGGGTTTACGACATTTGGGAAGACAACTCTATTCCCGTTGGGAATTGGGTTTTTGAATTGAAGAGTCGCCACCTAATGATTAAGTGCATTATGACACTAAGGGTTTTGAATTGGAAAACCAGAGTTCGGGTAAGGCTAGAAATTATCTCGAGGGGAAGGTGTTAGGCACCCCTCAAGATCCACTAGTGTGGTTCCCGGCCATGCTATCTTGTGACTTTAATGTAAACAAGTATACAAATAAATTTACACATAAGGGTTGCAAACAAGCATGTTGGAATCTATAATTTGTTTGACGGAGAGTCTAAGTGCAACAATTAGTCAAGACATTGAATAAACAAAGAAGAAAAAGTTAAAAGGAAAAGGAATAATGCAGTGAAAAAATTAAAGGGGAGTTTTGGGTAATCGAAAAGACAGAATTTGTTGATACTAAACAAAGTAACATAAGGAAAGGGGTCCTAGGTTTATAAATCACATGGATCATCCACACAACACCGGTAACCAATCGTACACATAGTGTTATCGTGTGATCATCATCTCCATGTCTACCCTTCCCACCCCGTTAAGGTATTAATCGCGGAATGGTATCGCTACCTACAGCGTGCTATTACCCGTCCCACCTATTAGTCCTGGAGGCTTATAGGACTACTAATCCTAAAGGGAGGAAGCTTGACTTTTAAGAGGTTTAAAAGGATAAAATTCTAAGGTGACAATCAAAAACACATAATACACTTAATGGGGAGATAAAGCAATTAAAGGCTCAAGTAGGCCTCCTCATTTAGAGAAACGAATTGTTTAGCACGTCTTATACATACTGTTTAGGTCCTTGACTAAAAATAGCGTAGGAAGATGATCTACCACATATTTTCCAGATAGAGAGTCCGAATTAGTCCTGCTTAGATGTAGTTGTAGAAAAACTGACGATTGATTAATTATCTAACTATCTATCTGCGTTAAACAGGGTCTATATGCATGATATCTATTACTTCAAAGACGGGGGAGGAACCAACTGATTGCAAAAAATATTTAAGTTATAGTATCGTAAGTTCTGCGAGCACTTTAAACGAATTACAACTGATTTTAAAGATGAGTGGGCAATTTTAGATTTTAATCGATTACTCCTATAGGCATGCTTTCTAGGTGTTACAAATCTTGTTATGCAGAGATCTTCTAAGCAGGTCATTGATATGATTGGTTTATTTTAGGCCCTATAAGTGGAATTGCCTAATGACAGATGCACGTGCAAAAATGCAGGAAAAATCTTATAGGCATATTATCTACGTGATGTGCAGAATTTTAGCAGTGATTTATTGACATGGTATATATTGCGAAGTGCAGAAAACCTATGAGCATGGTATCTATGTGAAGAATGCAGCATTTTAAAGTATTAATCCTATTGACATGTTATCTACGTGAAAATATAGAATTGAGAAAGTATACACCCTATAGGCATGGTATCTACGTGAAAATTGCAGAATTGAGAGAATATACACCCTATAGGCATGGTATCTACGTGAAAATGCAGAATTGAGAAAACATACACCCTATAGGCATGGTATCTACGTGAAAAATGCAGAATTGAGACAATATATACCCTATAGGCATGGTATCTACGTGAAAAATATACACCTTATAGGCATGGTATGTACCCCTTTGGCATGCATTCTATCCCATCCCTTTTCACTATACCCCACTAGTTATTACAAGGTTCTTACAAAGCTTATGACAGACCAAGTGAATCAAAAGAATATATGAAAATACATCAGTGATTACATCTACATCTAATCAGCCTAATCCAGACTCAAAGTCTAATAATATGAGATAAACCAACTTCCAGGATCGGATTTTTTCAAAGCCTTTCTCTTATTTGAGATGTGTCAAAGTTCCAAGGAACTTCAAGAGTTCCAGGCAGTGCTTACACCCCAAATATTATTGCAGAACAGATTATAGTGCAGTGGAAGGGCCAGCCCTCAAGTGTCCAAGTTCAAAGGGAACTCAAGGTCCCAAGGCAAGCCTCACATGAGGGGGGGGGGGGAGGGGGGCAGGACTTGAGGGCTTAGGAGTAAGTCTAAGTGAATGAAAAGGAATTAGGGGGGAGCCAGGGCGGGCTGCTGGTCATGCCTAGCACCTGCGCTGCTGGCACACCCCTGACCAGCTTGTCAGCTTAAAAATTAGAGAGTTAGGACCTTTTGAGAGTTAGGTTCAGCCATGGCCAGCAATTTAGAGGCTGCCAGGCTATACCTTAACTCTACACACATAAGGGAATGGGGGTATGGGAGATTGAAAGAGGCTGGGATCCAAAGGACCCACTCTTAATCCATGACAACAACTTTGTATGTTGCTATGTCTTAAACTACAGCCCAAGCACATAAAGGGGAATGGGGATAGGGATTCATTGCAGTAACATATAGCCAAACATAAGTAATCATTTTAAAACTGAACTCTATAATGCAGTAAATTAGGCATGGGCATAAAAGCTTGTAAGTAAACACATTGGATTTTGATGCTTGAATAAAAAGTAGGACATACCAGTTCAGAAGAGCAAGTAGGAAGAAACAGTAGATTTAGGGAAGCCAAATTGCAATCAAGAAGCAAGAGTGTAAGTTTTAGAAGAGAGTTGTGATGATTAAAATCGTGTGTGGGTTTAATGATAGAGTAGGGTATTTATAATTGCAAACAGGTGTAGCAAATAAGGCAAGAATCATAGTTTAGTAATAATTAAGGAGCTATGTACCAATTAAAATCAATCAGCCTATTGACTTCATTTAATTAAGGAGTCCAAATTCAAATGGTAATGGGCAAAAGTTATTTAAGGAAGTAAATCAAGTAAATACCTCGGGCAAGGTAGACAAATAAGGGTAAATACATGGTGGTACTTGATTTGTAAAACAAGGAAAGGGAATCAGTAAAATAACCAGTAAAGAATCCCACTGAAAGCCTTGCTCGAGTCAGAAAAGAGGTAAAAGAAAAGTTTTAGTTTAGGGAAAAATCAGTAACAATCAAATAAGCAACATTAAAGGAATTCAGAATCAATTAACAGTTGGCAAGACCTTTGAAAAAGAAGCTCTCGTATAAAACACATAGACATGTCAAGGAAGAGGGTTTCAAAACCACAAACGCAGAAAAAGGTTCAAATTCAATTCATAAACTCGAAGTGAGTCTGAGAGTTCAAGGTTTCAATGTAGAACCCTTGTCCAAACATAAAACCAAATTTAGCCAAAGAAAACCCCCAAAACCTAGGGATTTTAAACTTGAATTTGATACAGAGATGAAGAGGCAAACTATCGAGATGAGCTGAAAGACCTTTTCAGAGTCTCATGAGAAGCATACAAGCACAATAGCAAGTAGAACATAGGAACCAGTACAGGAAACAAGTTTCAAGAAAGCTTGAAAATTAAATGAGTTCAGGTAGTGTAAACTTAAAGAAACAGACGATGAAACACATCTAGAAAGAATCCAGGCGAAGTCCGGTAAAGGCAAACAAAGGATCAAAACTCAGTAGGAAAATACAGTAGAGGAACACATAAGATAGACATGAGAGAGCATGGTGAAAAACCAGTATGAGATAGAATGGAGCATAATAAAATAAATTTCATAACAAGGCAAATATAA
>NW_017670699.1:168469-202173 GCF_001879085.1 Nicotiana attenuata | reverse complement strand
GTTAAAACGGGACGAAAACTAAACGGAAGTACAAAACTACAAGTAGGAAAAGTAACAGTAGAGGAACGACATAAGATAGACATGAGAGAGCATAGGTGAAAAACCAGTATGAAGATAGAATAGGAGACATAATAAAATAAATTTACATAACAAGGCAAATATAAGAACACACGAAAGGCATGTGATTCAGAAAAGAGCCAGTAAGAACATAGCAGGGATCGATTCACACCAAGAAAAGAGAAGAAGAAGAGTCAGAAACATTTTAAGGACTCTTCTGAAACCCTAATCGAAAAGAAGTGCTTTTTGAAAGAAAATCGGAAAAAAAAAGGTTTAAGAAACTTAAGCAACAGTGCAAACATGCAACAGATCTAAAATAATCGGAGAGAACCTCAATATTTAGGGTTCCAGATGAACCCTAGAGATGAGAAAGGCTTCGAAAATACCCGATCTAAGTCGGATAATGTCATAAACAGGCTCAAAAGACCAAGAGCCACCGGAGCAAGGCCGGAGATGGCCGGAATCTTCGAATCAGTGAAGGCCTGGGTGAAGAGCCTCGAGGTCTGGCCTCGATCCTTCGAACAACAGGCATGCAGGAGCCATAGGAGGTGGGTATAGGCTGTCCATGGCCTGAAAAGCCATGGACGCCGGTGAAAACATGGTGGAACAAGGTAGGGGAGGCTAGGGTTCCGGGGAGCCTTGAGAGAATTTGGGAGTTCAAGGGCGGCTGAAGGAGGAAAAAAATGAATTAAGGTTAGGGGTTGTCTGTGAATTAAAAAGGAAATAATCAATCTGAGCCGTTGATCTTCTAGATCAACGGCTGAGATAAAAAAGGGGGGATCCGGGCGGTTTTTTATGGATTGGGTCGGTTTAAAATTTGGGCTGGTTGCGATTGGGCTCAATTGTGGTTAAAATTGAAATTGCAAAGGGGTTATAATTGAAATAGACGAGGCTAAATGTTAAACAACCATTTCTTCCCTTTTTATTNTAAATGTTAAACAACCATTTCTTCCCTTTTTATTTTAAAAATAGTTAAAATAATTTCCAAAACCAGTTAAAAGCACTAAATTGATTAATAATCATATAAATATTAATTAAAAGTACTGGGAGCAATTTTGTAATTGCAAAATGCTGTTAATCGGAAAATAGGCCATAATTGCAATTATAGCAATTTAGCCTTTAAAATACCAAATAAATTTTATAAAAATGTGTAAAAAATTACATTAATTATATCTTGGTGTAAATATGAAATAAAAATAAATTATTCATCAAAAAAATGATAGTCCGGAAATAATTATTGAATTTTGTACTATTAAAATAGCCAACAAATTGATTTTAAAAGCCTTTAAAATATGGGAAAGATACCAAAACTCTTGGGCATGCTTATATATGCATGTACATACTATTTTGAGAACATCTTGAGTATATAAAATACGTAGGGAAAAATTGGGTATCAAGAGCTGCCCCTCTTTACCCGGGTAGGATGAAAGAGTTGTCGGGTAAAGATATGATGACCAATTTTGACCGAGAGAGACGACTTGCAAAGGTTTTGACCAAGCTCTGGTTTCTGAGCTGCCTACATATCCCTGGTTTTACAGGAATCATGTCATATGTAGTACATTGACGGAGTATGCCGATGGAGGTTTTTGAAGAGACAGACGCAATATTTAGGTTAGGAAGGGTGGTCAGGGACTGATGGGTTGCGAGAACCGGAGCGAGATCGCTCCTGCTGTAATGGTCGTTGCCAGCTGATGTACCCGCAATTGAGTAATACAAGCATATCAATGCAGAATTTAAACGTGATGCAAGTTCCCGTTGGACCATGAATGCTATCTTTGGACGGTTAGGATGACGTCCTCAGACCATGACGTCATGGGCCGTGAAGCGCATAATAAAGGATTCGCAGGCTACGAAATGAAGTTCTCGGGCTATGATGATGGTGCCTCCGAACCATGATGCCTTTGGATAATGATGTGCAGAATATAAAGCGGGATCCTCGAGCCATGGCATGGCGTTCTCGGGCTATGAAAATGGTGCCTCCGAACAATGACGCCTTTGGACATTTTGGCAATCTTTCAGCCCATGAAATGCAAAAGGTGGCGATCTTTCAGCCCGTGAGATGCAGAGAGTGGAGATCTTTCAGCCAATGCAGGATTTAAATAAAAATGGCGATATTTCAGCCGATGCAGGATTTAAATAAAAGTGGCGATATTTCAGCCATGCAGGATTTAAAATAACGATGGCGATATTTCAGCCGATGCAGGATTTAAATAAAAGTGGTGTTATCTCAGCCATGCAGGATGGAAACAGAGCTTAGTCTCGGAAGGCAGAAAGGTAGCCTTATGCAATGCAGAGAAATGCAGATGGAGGTAGAGCTTAACCTCGGAAGGCAGAAAGGTAGCCTTATGCAATGCAGAGAAATGCAGATGGAGGTAGAGCTTAACCTCGGAAGGCAGAAAGGTAGCCATATGCAATGCGAGAAATACAGATTGGAGGTAGCTTAACCTCGGAAGGCAGTAAGTAGCCTTATGCAATGCAGAGAAATGCAGATGGAGGTAGAGCTTAACCTCGGAAGGCAGAAAGGTAGCCTTATGCAATGCAGGAAATGCAGATGGAGGTAGAGCTTAACCTCGGGAGGCAGAAAGGTAGCCTTATGAAATGCAGAAAATGCAGGATGGAGACAATGCTTAGTCTCGAAAGGCAGAAAGGTAGCCTTATGCAATGCAGAGAAATGCAGATGGAGGTAGAGCTTAACCTCGGAAGGCAGAAAGGTAGCCTTATGCAATGCAAGAAAATGCAGATGGAGACAATGCTTAGTCTCGGAAGGCAGAAAAGTAGCCTTATGCAATGCAAGAAAATGCAGATGGAGACAATGCTTAGTCTCGGAAGGCAGAAAGGTAGCCTTATGCAATGCAGAAATAAAGGTGAAGAGTAACGAAATCTCTTAGCTGATAGATGATAGCTGATAGTTAATTGTCCTTGTGGTTGCTAGGGATGTTGCGTGCGAATAGCGCATGAAAATGGGTGATGATCCAGAGAATTGTATTCCTAAAAAGTGTGACTTTGTAATCGTATCCGATGATTCTATGTTTTTGGGGTGCCTGCATTCAAAGAAAGATTGTGAGTTTTGTCAAGGGGGAAGGTTAGTTCGTCTTCCCGTTGACTGCGCACGTCCTACTTGACTTGTTTTCATTGGGCTAGCATCACTAAACAAAGCAATTTGATAGTAGCCATGCATGATTTAGTAAAATATGATAAAAATATGATGTAAATACATAATAGATAACAAACAAAACGATTTTCTTTTTAGAAGAACCGACGACTGTGACGTGGTTCAAGATATTGCAACCTCTTTTGCTCCGGAATTTTGAGGGTCCTCCTCAAAATTCTGCCCCAGTTTACTGGGCTGGTGCCTCTGACGGCTGCTGTGATGAATGGCTGAAAATCAACTTCGGAATTTTGAGGGTCCTCCTTAAAATTCTTCCCCAGTTTCCAATGTCGGGGGAAATGAAAATTTTGTTGAATTGTGACCGAACCCATAGGGCTGCCTACGTATCCCCTCTTAAACGGGAATCAGGTCAGGCGTAGTTCAAATACATCATATAGGAAAGCATAAAGATTACACATAGTAGCGCTTGACTGCATCTGAGTTGATTGGCTTTGGCCAGACTTCTGCATCCATTTCTGCGAGTATGAGGGTTCCTCCGGTTAGAACCCGGTGAACCATGTACGGACCTTGCCAATTAGGAGAGAACTTTCCTTTGGCTTCGTCTTGGTGCGGAAAAATCTTTTTTAGTACTAACTGCCCTGGCGCGAACTGTCTTGGCCTGACTCTCTTGTTGAAGGCTCTGGTCATTCTATTCTGATAAAGCTCACCATGGTAGACTGCATTCAGTCTTTTCCCGTCTATAGGGGCTAATTGCTCATAGCGACTCTTTACCCATTCTGCATCTCCAAGTTCTGCTTCCTGCATAATTCTCAGGGAGGGAATCTCTACTTCGGCTGGGATGACTGCCTCGATGCCGTAAACCAACATATAAGGAGTCGCCCTAGTTGATGTGCGGACGGTGGTACGGTATCCCAATAGAGCAAATAATAGCTTCTCATGCCACTGCTTGTGTTTTTCTATCATTTTCCTTAGTATCTTTTTGATGTTCTTGTTGGCTGCTTCTACAGCTCCATTCATCTGAGGTCTGTATGTTGTAGAATTCTTGTGCTTGATCCTGAAGGTTTCACACATTGCTTTCATCATGTCACTGTTGAGATTGGAACCATTATCAGTGATGATTGACTCTGGGATGCCGAATCGACAAATGATACGATTGCAGACAAAGTCTGCCACGACCTTCTTGGTCACTGCCTTATAGATGCTGCTTCAACCCATTTGGTGAAGTAATCATAGTCATGGCCCTCATGTAGGTGGCCCCAGCATTCTTTAATCCAAACGGCATCATCTTGTAACAATACATTCCCCATGGCGTAATGAAAGCCGTTTTCTCCGCGTCTTCTTCGTCCATCCATATCTGATGGTATCCAGCAAAACAATCAATGAATGACTGCAGCTCGTGCTTGGCGCAATTGTCAATCAGGATGTGTATGTTCGGCAAGGGGAAGTCGTCTTTCGGACTGGTCCGATTGAGGTCCCGGTAGTCGACACAGACTCTGACCTTCCCATCCTTCTTTGGCACTGGCACAATGTTGGCCAACCATGTTGGATATTCCACTACCCTGAGGACCTTGGCTTTGACTTGTTTGGTAACTTCCTCCTTGATTATCAAACTCATGTCTGGCTTGAACTTTCTGAGCTTTTGCTTTACCGGCGGACACGTAGGATCTGTTGGCAGTTTGTGAGCTACAATAGATGTACTGAGACCGGTCATATCATCATATGACCAGGCAAATATGTCCTCATATTCTTTTAAGAACTACGTGTACTCTTTCTTTTCTGATGGTGACAGGTGAACACTGATGCGCATTTCCTTGACATTCTCTGTATCCCCCAGGTTGACGACCTCGGTTTCGTCCAGGTTAGACTTAGGTCTATTCTCAAAGTCTTCGACCTCTTTAATGACCTCTTCTGGTATCTTTGTGAGGCCCCATAAAATTTTTGGCTCGAAACCTAGTTAGTATCTTGTGGTGTCGACTCCGAATATGTGTTAGGAATGTGTAGAATTCTTCGCGGCGAGCAAGCTCGCCGCGGTTCAGACCCTTGGTATTGATCTAAGCTTGCAAAAATCAAAAGAATCAATTTCCCAGAAAATGCCATTATGCGGTCAAGAATGCGATCGCAGATCTGGTATGCAGACCGCATTCCTACCGCATAGTGAAGCTGTGGTTTAATTAAACTTGGGATCAAGATGCGGTCCAAAATGCGACCGCATAATTGATATGCGGACCGCATTTCTACCGCAGAGTGGAACAGAAGAGTTGTCAAATTAATGTTGAAAATGCGATCTATTATGCGATCGCATAACCAATATGCGGACCGCATAATCGTCGCATAAGTTCCTCATGGATTTGTGAAGGTCAGTTCTGCGGTGCACAATGCGACCGCATAACAGGAATGCGAACCGCATTCCTATCGCATATCGCAGACCCAAACAGAATCATCAGAGTTTTTGGGGCAATTCTGCGGTCCAATCTGCGGACCGCATTTCAGTTCTGCGATCGCAGAATGCGACCGCAGATCTTGCTCGGGCTTCTATTTTCTAAATTTTATACCCGACCCCCTTCTTAATAAAACACCCCCAGCCCCTCATTTTTAACGATCTTTTGCACAAAATAAGAGAGAGGAAGGGAGGGTCTTGAGAGAGAAAGTCATCTTCTCCAAAATTTGATTCTTCAAAACTACCCGAGCCGGGAAATTTCAAGCTTATCTTCATCCCCCTTTTCTTGCAGGTAGCATCCCTAACCATTTTCACTGAATTTATGGTTTAAACTAGGGGGGGGGGGAGTCTCATGCATTGGTTTTTGAAAATAGTGGTTGAACTCATACATGCATGTCATTCTATAACCTAAAGTGAGAGTAATTGGGTAGGGGTAAAAGATGGTGCAAAGATGGGTTGGTAACCTAAATAAGTTTGAGTAGAAATTGTGAACATCTTTTCTAAGTCATACACGTTAACTTGTGCACTAGATTGACGTTGCTAGACCATTTGGTGAATTGGAAATAGAAGTTAAAAGATAATTAGGCTCCAGGTATGTATGGCTAACCTTGAACTTGTAAAATCGCCTTGTTTGGGTGTTTGAGTACTTGGTATGTGATTTCTACGTGATTTGTTTGTGAAATTCCTGCGAGTGGTATGGTTGAATGATTGTGTTTGTGCCTTCGCTATATTGATGCAAGTAATTAGAAATAAACCAAATTTGCGATTGTGAATGTACTATGTGGTAAGAACTGTGAAACAAGTGATGGAAGGAAATGGGAATTGATGTGATCGGAATGACCATGGTAGTAACATATGTGGTTTGTCGTGGAAATTATCATTGTGACCCATTAATGCATATGAGTAGTGGAATACATGGAAATGGTATTGATGGCCATGGAAGTTCATGTAGATTGTTGTTGTTATTCTTTGTAAATTGTTGTTGTTGTTCCTTGAGGGTCATTGTTGTTGTTTCTTGAGGATTGTTGTTGTTATTCTTTGTGAATTGTTGTTGTTGTTGTGTTGTTTGTGAATTATGATTGTTCAGTGGGATCGGGTTGCGCGCCGCAACACGAAGAAATAAGGTGTGGGTTGTGGTGATAAGGGTGGCCGAGGTAATAAGGGTGGCCGAGGTAATAAGGCTGGAAAGCGATCGAAATCGCTATTGAAATGAACTATGAACAAATTGTGAAATTATTGATGTGGAAATATGGAAGGGGAAACAGGAGAGATTGTAAACTTGTTGGTTTGATTGCTCTTTCTTTGTGGATTTGGTTGTTATTTCCTTTACAATTACATGCTTGTTTATGGAGGAGAGATTGTATACCTGTTGGCTTAATTGCCCCCGCCCCCCTTGTGGATTTGATTGTCGCTTTTATTACTGCTACTTACTTGCTTATGGTTCGAGTTTACTTGGAGCAAAGTTTGTTCATACATACCAGTACAATTCAAATGTACTGACGTCCCTTTTGCCAGGGGCGCTACATTCATGTTATGATTGTAGGTGGATCCGTAGCAGGTACTCCAGTCCACCGATCGTAGCTCCCCTTCGTCCTCCATCAGCTTTTTGGTGAGCCCCTTTCCTCTCGGGGCCCTGCGTGGCTCAGGCCGCTTGTTTTCGGAGTCTTATTTTGATTTTGTGTAAGGTATAGCCGGAGCCTTGTTACCGGCAAATACTATATTATCCTGTTGTACTATTAGAGGCTCCGTAGACAGTAGATGTGGGTTAGAAACTTGTGTATATCCGTGTTTTCATACATTGGTAACGAGTTGGTAATTTCACTTGTATTATGCAAGTATGTATGTGTTTTATAAATTAAAAAGTGTTCTTAATTAATTATTTGGCAAATTCTTGGAATAATTGAGTAAGGAAAACATGGGGTGACATGTGGGTTAGGAAAGGCACCCAGGTTCGCTTGGCTGGGGCTACCCGGTCGGGCGCCGGTCATGTCCCTCGAATTTGGGGCGTGACAATCTCATCCTCTTCTGAGTCTATACCCGTTTATTGCATTATCTCGTCGCATGTCACATTCATCGGTTCATCAAGATAAGTAATAGTAATGCTGTGTAAAACTAAAATAAATGACAGAGAAAAATAATAAGAGCGAGACATATATAAGAAACTAAAATGCTTTGATAAATTCCAAAATTGTTTTGAACATCGGAGCTTTTTTCAAAATTTAAAGATAATACTGAAGGGAAATCAACTAGCGAAAAGTAAAAGATAATGCATAATGCTTTGTTCAGCCTTGCTACCCCGAAGCTCTCCGGGCCTTGGTGGTTCTGATGGACCAATTGTTGAGGCGCTCCCCTCGGCTCACCGCCTGTATGGAAGGGCCCTTCCTCCTCGAAAATGACGCGACAGTCCATATCGTCATCTTCCAAAAATAGGTTCTTCATTGCGGCCAATGTTTCATCTTCCTCTGACCCATATAAGATATCTGCCGGCTGGAAAGTCTGCTCCAGGCTGGGTATCGGGTGCTCCAGCGGATAGTAAGGGTCGCGCCATGGGGGTGACCAGTTCCTGAACTCTTGCCAAGTGTATCCATACCCTAACCCGAAAGTGGTGCCATGCTTCTTCAGTTTGATAGGCTTGGTGATTCCCTGGAGGTTCTTGCCGAGCCCTATGCCAGGTTCATACCCGCTCCAGTTTAGTATACTCTCTATCTTGTTGTCCCACCACTTATCTTTGTCCACGGCGTTGACTCGCTCAATCTGGTGGTAGGTTTCTCCTCCTAGTTTCCTTCTTCCTTCAATTGCTGGGATGGTTTGACGACTGCATATGGGTTTACTCCCGTCACCATGAATAATCACCTCTTGGTGATTCCACTCGTACTTCACTGCAGGGTTGAGGCTACGGCTCCAGCGGCGTGGATCCAAGGTCGTCCTAATAGTAAGTTGTAGGATGCTGGGATGTCTATTATTTGAAAATCAACATCGAACCAAGTTGGCCCCATTCGCAAACATAAACTGATTTCCCTAGTAGTGGACCTTTGGGAGCCATCAAAAGCTTTGACGCTGATAGCCCCATCCTTGATTTCATGCAGACTCTTCCCTAATGTTCTGAGGGTCACCAGTGGACAAATGTTGAGGCTGGACCCTCCGTCAATCAAAGTCCTGGTGATGAAATAGTCCTCGCATTGCACAGTGATGTGCAACGCTTTGTTGTGGCCTAAACCTTCAGGGGGCAACTCATCCTCGTGGAAAGTGATTTTATGACTCTGGAATACCTGCCTGACCATGTTTGCCATCTCTCCTCTAGTTATATTGCTGGGTACGTATGCCTCGCTCAGTATCTTCAACAGGGCATTGTTGTGTGTCTCGGAGCTTTGCAGTAGAGCTAGAATGGAGATCTGTGCTGGTGTTTTGTTTAATTGGTCGACAACTGAGTATTCTTTTTCCTGTATCTTCCGCCAGAGATCATCGGGACCAGTTTCAATAGGTCGTCCAGAGGCCTGCTTACTTGATTCAACTAAGTGCTCCGGAGTATAAATTCTGCCAGTCCTGGCCACACCCTGCGCTACAATTGCTTCTCCAGACCTAGTCTTTCCCTTCCTTCTTGCCTCGACGGTGTAATCCCAAGGAATGGCCTGTGTATGGAATGGCATTACGACTGACATTGCCACAGGAATGGGCACTCTCATTTTGGGAGGCAACACAGCAACTTCGAATGGTGCAGGTGCTTTTGGAGACCCAAACTCCACCTCAATTGGCTCTGCAGTCATTATGGAGGACGGTGTTTCAAACTCGAGAGGCACGGGCATGTTTACTTCAGCATCCCCAGAGGGCTGGATCTGGACTACGATTTGATTTAGTGTGACTGTTGGTTTCTTGGGCTCGTAACCTTCGGCAATTAATCCAATTGACCCTTTGGGGTCCCAATCATCTTCTACTTCGATCGTATGCACACCACCACCCTTATGATCAGGCAAAGGATTGTTGCGAACATTAAAGGATGCAGGTTCCTTGGCCACGTTGATTTTGTTGTCAATTAGAGCTTGGAGTTTGTCTTTCAGAGATCGGCACTCGTCAATGGTATGCCCTTTTATGCCAGAATGGTATGCACAGGTTTTATTTGGATTGACCCATTGGGAAGGATCTTGTGGAGTTATAACAGGGATTGGGGTGACGTAACCGGCTGCTTTGAGTCTTTCATATAGTTGCTCGATTTGCTCGGCGATGGCGATGTATTGCTTGGGAGGTCTACGGTCGAAATTAGGACGTGGCCTGGGGAAGTTTTGGCGGGCGGGAGGTGATTGGTAGTGAGCGTTATAGGCTTGGTAGACGGGTGCAGTTTGGCAATATCTTGGTGAGGTAGGTTGACATGTGGGGGAGGGGGATGATTGGTAAGCAAGAATTTGGTAAGAGCGCGGAGGTGCTTGGTAATTGGGGATAGGCTGGTATGTAAGAGGGGGTACCGGGTAGGTTTGTATTTTACAGGGGACTTGGTTCTCTGTGCAATTATCACGCCACTCACGTCCTTTTTCTTGGACGCGCCACCAGATTGTAGGGCTTTGTTGGTATCCTGCAGTGTTTCAAAATTAGTGACCATACCGCTCTTAATACCTTCCTCAATCCTTTCTCCTAGCTTGATGATATCGGAGAATTTCTGGCCCTCTATCAACATTAACCTCTCATAATACTGCGGATCTTGAGCTCGGACAAAAAATCGGTTCATCTGTTCTTCCTCTAAGACCGGCCTGACCTTAGCAACCTCGGATCTCCATCGAGTAGCATGCTCGCGGAATGTCTCAGTGGGTTTCTTTTTCAGATTCTGGATGTAGAAGATATCTGGTGCATTTTCTGTATTGAACCTGAACCTGTCCATGAAATAGGATGCCATTCCAACCCAGCTCGTCTACTTCTTGGGATCTTGGCTAATGTACCAAGATAGCGCATCGCCTTTCAAACATCTCATGAAGAGTTTTATGCGAATCTTTTCATCTCTTCCTACGCCGACCAGCTTATCACAGTATGTCCTCAGATGGACTCTGGGATCCCCCGAGCCGTCAAACATTTCGAACATGGGAGGTTTGTACCCCTCAGGAAGTTTGACGTCTGGCTGAATGCAAAGATCCTCATAATTCAGCCATTCAATGCCTTTGTTTCCTTCAACGCCCCGGACTCGGCTAGTCAATTTCTTGAGCTCGGTTGCCAGGTTTTTGATGAGAGAGTCTTTGTCATCAGACTCCGGTGTGTTTGTAATGGGTTGAGTGTATTGTGGTAGGGTTTCCACATAGATGGGAGCGTGGTGGGGGATAATCATTCGATGGTTCAGGGATGAGGAGTGGAGTGTTGTTGTGGCATGTGTTGCAATTTTGATGAGTAGCAGGTTGTTTCTGCGGCTTCGGGATGTTCTGTGGAGGCATGGGGTGTTGAAAGTTGATGTCGGGAGTAGTGAGGGAGAATGAAAGACTCGCCAAGTTCCGAACTTGGTCTAGTTATTCTTGAAATTTTAGTAACTTCTGTTCGAGCGGAGCGGCACTTTCTTTGGATACCTGAATACCCTGAGGAACCTCTACCCTTTCAACCGAATTCTCCTTTCTGGCGTTGTTCAAATCTTCCATTTTTTCTCTGCCCCTGTTTTTGATAGGACTTGGAGGAGGAGGAGGTGGAGGGCCCTTAGATCTTGTGGAGTAGGATGACGATGCCAGAATGCACGAACTAACCTTTTAGGGAGGGGAATAAGAATAAAAGTAAAAACAAAAAAAAGGTAACAAGTTAGTACAGATTCTGTAAAAATATTGCAATTTTTAAACACATAGCATAAGAATATAAATCTTGTCCTAAATTGTGTGCCTCGTTGTGCCCGAGGTAGGCCTAGCGACAAGTTGACTTGGAGAACTTATAATGCTAAATGCCTCATTTTATTGATGAAAATAAGACGAATCCCAAAACGACACTAAAATTGCATAAAGTAAAAATGTCACTAATGGCCATTGGCCTTATTACATTTTAAAGCAAAAAGAAAAGAATCCTATCTATTTGGTCCCAGAAGGACCTTCCCCAGACTCGGCATCTTTGGCTCCATCGAACAACGTCACCAGCTCACGCAATCCTAGCAGCAGATAAGCCCTAGCCAAATGTCCTCCTTCATTTCCCTTGGTGTTTTGGCAATTCTCGATCCTACGGACGAATTTCCCTTCCAGCTCTACTAAACCCCGCTCCAAATGCCCTAGGCGCTTGTTGGCTCTGATAGCCATATCCTTCCATTCCTCGATCAACTTTTGGTTTGCTTCTTGAATTTCCTGATGCTCACTCTCGCACTCCCTGATCCTTTTGCGCAACTGATTGTACTTAACCTGTATCTCAGCCCTTTCGTCGATGAGCCTGTGACCTCGAACAGACCCGGGCTGTCCTAACCCAGCATGATCTTCCTCTACCCAGTATGAAGTGTAGCCGACATGATATCTGTCAGGATCTATCGAATCCCTTTCCAGGATGATCTTGCTGTTCCACATGTGTTGAGCTTGACATTTGTATGGGCTATCGTCGTTTTGGAAATCAGCCCTTAAATGACTTATCTTCTCAACCTTTGGTACGACTTGCTTCCTCCCTGCCTACCGTATGACTCGGAGAGGGACATAGGGATAAGTTCCCCTCAGACCAATAAGTATAAGGAATGGAGCGTCGCGAGAGCGGATGATGAACTCTCCAGTGGGGAACCATTCGAACATCCATTGCACCTTGTCTTCTTTCATGTTTTCAAACAACTCTACCCATCCTCGAGCATCCCCCGGCTGATCATTCCACGGCCTAGCTCTTAACGGTATTGACCCCTTTGGAGATGTTATATAAGCCATAGTTGGAGTAGTAAGTTGCAACCCTCAAAGTGACTGGCTCCTCGCTGATAGTTCTCCAAAGTTCGGTAGATCTCAGCAACAATCATGGGCACTATGCTGAAAGGCTGCCCTCCAATCCCTTCCATCAATGTCTTGGTGACCATGGCTAGTCTGGTGTGGATCCTAGCCTTCTTCATAGGAAACACTATCATTCCCAAGAAGCAGAACATAAAGACGAAGACCCTCCTGTGGATATGCCCCAATGATGTGAGGGCGAATTCATCTGGATAGGTGCGGTAGGATTTGCTATGGTCGTACCTCTCATACAGGTAGTCGAAAGGAATATAGGAATCCTTCAAACAAGTCAAGTCTGAATTTTTCTTCAACCCATCATTTTGAAGAAACCCTTACCCTTGCGGTTTTCTGGCATGAGCAAACCCGGAGTCTCCCAAGGAATACCGGCTAAACCTCCTATTTCCTCGAGCAGAGGGGTCATTTCAAGGTCCCCAAATCGAAATACTGATCTATCACTGTCCCAGAATAAGGTCGCAGCCTCTATGATTTTGTTGTCCGGCTGAATTTCCAAAAGAGAGGGTAAGTTTCCCAAATACTTGCGGACGAGAGTCCGGTCACTGGAATGAAGGTCCTCCCACCAACTTAGCAACCTCGGGTGAATATTGGTTACCATGCCGAATCTGGGGATTTCGTGCCTCATTTCTGCAAAACAAAGTGTTAGTCCCTTACCCCACCGGACTCGACTATTTGAATTAATAATTAGCATAATGGCATTTAGTTCTCCAAATAAATGCACAGAACAATGGTGTTGTCCGTTTGGGTTCCAGGGGAACCCAGTGGACTTTGGACAAGGCTATCTTAAAGAGTCATTATGTGGACAGCATAACTGACTCGACTAGGTTTGACAGTGATGCATGAACAATTAAATAGAATAAGGTTTCTATGAGGTGCTAGACCGGTACCCTTGAGCGGACAACTCAAGAGGGAAAGGCACGGAACCGTCGACTGCACCGTTGATCGACTAGTTTTACCACAAATATGCCTTTGCCAAATTTAGGGGTAATATCGGAAGAGCGCAACAACTCATCAAGCGTTGCTATGGTATTTGTTTGGCACGAGTGGAATATGATGTTGAAGATGCAATTACAAGAATGAAACAAATTGTCACGTATTTTCACGTTCATAATGATTACAATAATTGCTCAGAAATTACAACGGTATTGAAGGAAAGCAGTAAATGAAAGCGTTAAAGAAAAAGAAACAAAAAGACAAGTTAGTTTCGAATAAAGGTATTAAACAAAGCAATAAAGAAAACAATAAAGTCACATATAACATGAAGTGGTAAAAGCCTAAAGAATCCCCAGCAGAGTCGCCATGCTGTCGACGCCCCCTTTTTCTAAAGCGAAATCGGGTTTACGACATTTGGGAAGACAACTCTATTCCCGTTTGGGAATTGGGTTTTGGAATTGAAGAGTCGCCACCTAATGATTAAGTGCATTAGGACACTAAGGGTTTTGAATTGGAAAACCAGAGTTCGGGTAAGGGCTAGAAATTATCTCGAGGGGAAGGTGTTAGGCACCCCTCAAGATCCACTAGTATGGTTCCCGGCCATGCTATGTTGTGACTTTAATGTAAACAAGTATACAAATAAATTTACACATAAGGGTTGCAAACAAGCATGTTGGAATCTATAATTTGTTTGAGGGAGAGTCTAAGTGCAAGAATTAGTCAAGACATTGAATAAACAAAGAAGAAAAAGTTCAAAGGAAAAGGAATAATGCAGTGAAAAAATTAAAGGGGAGTTTTGGGTAATCGAAAAGACAGAATTTATTGATACTAAACAAAGTAACATAAGGAAAGGGGTCCTAGGTTTATAAATCACATGGATCATCCACACAACACCAGTAACCAATCGTACGCATAGTGTTATCGTGTGATCATCATCTCCATGTCTACCCTTCCCACCCCGTTAAGGTATTAATCACGGAATGGTATCGCTACCTACAACGTGCTATTACCCGTCCCACCTATCAGTCCTGGAGGCTTTTAGGACTACTAATCCTAAAGGGAGGAATCTTGGCTTTTCAGAGGTTTAAAAGGATAAAATTCTAAGGCAACAATCAAAAACACATAATACACTTAATGGGGAGATAAAGCAATTAAAGGCTCAAGTAGGCCTCCTCATTTAGAGAAACGAATTGTTTAGCACGTCTTACACATACTGTTTAGGTCCTTGATTAAAATTAGCGTAGGAAGAATTGATCTACCACATATTTTCCAGATAGGGAGTCCGAATTAGTCCTGCTTAGATGTAGTTGCAGAAAAACTGACGGTTGATTAATTATCTAACTATCTATCTGCGTTAAACAGGGTCTATATGCATGATATCTATTAGTTCAAAGACGGGGGAGGAACGAACTGATTGCAAAAAATATTTAAGTTACAGTATCATAAGTTCTGCGAGCACTTTAAACGAATTACTACTGATTTTAAAGATGAGTGGGCAATTTCAGATTTTAATCGATTACTCCTATAGGCATGCTTTCTAGGTGTTACGAATCTTGTTATGCAGAGATCTTCTAAGCAGGTCATTGATATGATTGGTTTATTTTAGGCCCTATAAGTGGAATTGCCTAATGACAGATGCACGTGCAAAAATGCAGGAAAAAACCTATAGGCATATTATCTACGTGATGTGCAAAATTTTAGCAGTGATTTATTGACATGGTATATATTGCAAAGTGCAGAAAACCTATGAGCATGGTATCTATGTGAGGAATGCAGCATTTTAAAGTATTAATCCTATAGACATGTTATCTACGTGAAAATGCAGAATCGAGAAAGTATACACCCTATAGGCATGGTATCTACGTGAAAAATGCAGAATTAAGACAATATACACTCGATAGGCATGGTATCTACGTGAAAAATGCAGAACAATATACACCCTATAGGCATGGTATCTACGTAAAAATGCAGAATTGAGAAAATATACACCCTATAGGCATGGTATCTACGTGAAAAATGCAGAATTGGGACAATATACACCCTATAGGCATGGTATCTACGTGAAAAATGCAGAATTGAGACAATATACACCTTATAGGCATGGTATCTACCCTTTTGGCATGCATTCTATCCCATCCCTTTTCACTATACCCCAGTAGTTATTACAAGGTTCATTACAAAGCTTATGACAGACCAAGTGAATTAAAAGAATAAATGAAAATACATCAGTGATTACATCTACATGTAATCAACTTAATCCAGACTCAAAGTCTAATAATATGAGATAAACCAACTTCCAGGATCGGATTTTTTCAAAGCCTTTCTCTTATTTGGAATGTGTCAAAGTTCCAAGGAACTTCAAGAGTTCCAGGCAGTGCTTACACCCCAAATATTATTGCATAACAGATTATAGTGCAGTGGAAGGGTCAGCCCTCAAGTGTCCAAGTTCAAAGGGAACTCAAGGTCCCAAGGCAACTGTAAGTGCAATGAAAAGGAATTAGGGGGGGAGCCAGGGCAGGCTGCTGGTCATCCCTAGCACCTGGGCTGCTGGCACACCCCTGACCAGCTTGTCAGCTTAAAAATTAGAGAGTTAGGACCCTTTGAGGGTTAGGTTCAGCCATGGACAGCAAATTAGAGGCTGCCAAGCTATACCTTAACTCTATAAACATAAGGGAATGGGGGTATGAGAGATTGAAAGAGGTTGGGATCCAAAGGACCCAGTCTTAATCCATGACAACAACTTTGTATGTTGCTATGTCTTAAACTACAGCCCAAGCACATAAAGGGGAATGGGAATAGGGATTCATTGCAGTAACAGATAGCCAAACATAAGTAATCATTTTAAAACTGAACTCTATAAAGCAGTAAATTAGGCATGGGCATAAAAGCTTGTAAGTAAACATATTGGATTTTGATGCTTGAATCAAAAGTAGGACATACCAGTTCAGAAGAGCAAGTAGGAAGAAACAGTTGATTTAGGGAAGCAAAATTTCAATCAAGAAGCAAGAGTGTAAGTTTTAGAAGAGAGTTGTGATGATTAAAATCGTGTGTGTGTTAATGAAAGAGCAGGGTATTTATAATTGCAAACAGGTGTAGCAAATAAGGCAAGAATCATAGTTTAGTAATAATTAAGGAACTATGTACCAATTAAAATCAATCAGCCTATAGACTTCATTTAATTAAGGAGTCCAAATTCAAACGGTAATGGGCATAAGTTATTTAAGGAAGGAAATCAAGTAAATACCTCGTGCAAGGTAGACAAATAAGGGTAAATACATGGTGGTACTTGATTTGTAAAACAAGGAAAGGGAACCGGTAAAATAACCAGTAAAGAATCCCACTGAAAGCCTTGCTCGAGTCAGAAAAGAGGTAAAAGGAAAGTTATAATTTAGGGAAAAATCAGTAACAATCAAATAAGCAACATTAAAGGAATTCAGAATCAATTAATAGTTGGCAAGACCTTTGAAAGAGAAGCTCTCGTATAAAACACATAGACATGTCAAGGAAGAGGGTTTCAAAATCACAAACGCAGAAAAAGGTTCAAATTCAATTCATAAACTCGAAGTGAGTCTGAGAGTTCAAGGTTTCAAAGTAGAACCCTTGTCCAAACATAAAACCAAATTTAGCCAAAGAAAACCCCTAAATCCTAGGGTTTTTAAACTTGAATTTGATACAGAGATGAAGAGACAAACTATCAAGATGAGCTTAGAGACCTTTTCAGAGTCTCATGAGAAGCATACAAGCACAATAGCAAGTAGAACATAGGAACCAGTACAGGAAACAAGTTTCAAGAAAGCTTGAAAATTAAATGAGTTCAGGTAGTGTAAACTTAAATAAACAGTCGATGAAACACATCTAGAAAGAATCCAGGCAAAGTCCGGTAAAGGCAAACAAAGGATCAAAACTTAAGCAACAGTGCAAACATGTAACAGATCTAAAATAATCGGAGAGAACCTCGATATTTTGGGTTCCAGATGAACCCTAGAGATGAGAATGGCTTCGAAAATACCCAATCTAAGTCGGATAATGTCATAAACAGGCTCAAAAGACCAAGAGCCACCGGAGCAAGGCCAGAGATGGCCGGAATCATCGAATCAGTGAAGGCCTGGGTGAAGACCCTCGAGGTCTGGCCTCGATCCTTCAAACAACAGGCATGCAGGAGCCATAGGAGGTGGGTATAGGCTGTCCATGGCCTGAGAAGCCATGGACGCTGGTGAAAACATGGTGGAACAAGGTAGGGGAGGCTAGGGTTCTGGGGAGCCTTAAGAGAATTTGGGAGTTCAAGGGCGGCTGAAGGAGGAAAAAATGATTAGGGTTAGGGGTCGTCTGTGAATTAAAAAGGAAATAATCAATCTGAGTCGTTGATCTTCTAGATCAACGGCTGAGATAAAAAAAGGAGGGATCCAGTCGGTTTATTATGGATTGGGTCGGTTTAAAATTTGGGCTGGTTGCGATTGGGCTCAATTGTGGTTAAAATTGAAAATGGGTTATAATTGAAATGGACGAGGCTAAATGTTAAACGGCCATTTCTTCCCTTTTTATTTTAAAAATAGTTAAAATAATTTCCAAAACCAGTTAAAAGCACTAAATTGATTAATAATCATATAAATATTAATTAAAAGTACTGGGAGCAATTTTGTAATTGCAAAATACTGTTAATCAGAAAATAGGCTATAATTGCAATTATAGCAATTTAGCCTTTAAAATACCAAATAAATTATATAAAAAATTGCAAAAAATCACATTAATTATATCTTGGTGTAAGTATGAAATAAAAATAAATTATTCATCAAAAAAAATGATAGTACGGAAATAATAATTGAATTTTGTACTATTAAAATAGACAACAAATTAATTTTAAAAACCTTTAAAATAAGGGAAAGATACCAAAACTCTTGGGCATGCTTATATATGCATGTACATACTATTTTGAGAACATCTTGAGTATATAAAATACGTCGGGAAAAATTGGGTATCAACATTACTACTTTTCATATTTATTACTATCTTCTTACATTCTTTTCAGCATAATTATTACATACCCTGATGAATCTACGACTGTAACATGTAATGAGACAACGCAACATAAGGACAATGATTCAGAAGATCTGGAAGATGATATAATACCCGAGGAAATCATCAAAGAAGTAGAGAATTTTGAAAACAAACCGAAGTCTAATTTGGAGGAAACTCAGGCCATTAACTTAGGGGATTCTGAAACAGTCAAGGAAACTCGTATAAGCATTTATCTATCACCGTCAAAGAAAGAAAAGTATATCAGATTCCTAAGGGAGTATGAGGAAATCTTTGTATGGTCCGACGACGATATGACAGATTTAAGTATATCCATAGTGGCTCTTATGCTGCCCATCAATCCCATGTGTCCACCGGTAAAGCAGAAGCTCAGAAAGTTCAAACGAGATATGAGATTGAAGATAAAAGAGGAGGTCACCAAGAAAATCAAAAGCAAGGTTCTCCGAGTGGTCGAATACCCAACCTGGTTGGCCAACATTGTGCCAGTTCCAAAGAAAGATGGGAAAGTTAGAGTATGTGTCGATTACCTAGATCTGAACAGAGCAAGTCCTAAGGATGATTTCCCGCAGCCCAATATACACATACTAATTGAAAATTGCGCCAAGCATGAACTCCAATCCTTTGTGGATAGCTTCGCAAGATACCATCTGATTGGATGGATGAAAAGGATGCCGAAAAGTCCGCCTTTATCACACCATGGGGAATATATTGTTACAAAATAATGCTATTTGGTTTGAAGAATGTTGGGGCCACCTACATGAGGGCTATGACGACTATCTTCCAGGACATGATACACAAGGAAATAGAGGTGTACGTGGATGATGTTATCATCAAATCTAAAAGGAGTTCGGATCACAAAGCAGACCTGAAGAAATTTTTCGAGCGGCTTCAAAAATACTACTTGAAGTTGAACCCTGCAAAGTGTGCCTTCCGATTTTCTGCTGGAAAATTGTTAGGTTCCATCATCAGCCGCCGGGGTATTGAGCTAGACCCGTCAAAAATCAAAGCTATCCAGGACTTGCCACCTCCAAAGAATAAGAAAGATGTGACGAGTTTTTTAGGGCGCCTCAATTACAGCAGCCGCTTTATAGCACAATTAACCGTGATATGTGAGCCAATCTTCAAAATGCTGAGGAAAGATGTTACAACAAGTTGGACCGAAGAATGCCAGAAAGCCTTCGAAAAAATCAAGGAGTATTTATCTAAACTACCCGTGTTGGTCCCACCATAACCAGGAAGACCTCTGCTGCTTTACCTGTCTGTGTTGGATGGGGCTTTTGGCTGCGTTCTAGGACAACATGATGAAACAGGAAGGAAGGAGCAGGAGATATATTATCTGAGCAAGAAGTTCGCGCATTACAAAGCCTGGTACTCTTTGTTGGAACGCACTTGTTGTGCTTTGACATGGATATCTAATATCGAAATAACTGTGCGTACACTACATATCTCAAATCGAGGATGGATCCGCTGAAATACATATTTCAGAAACCCATGCCTACGGGTAAGTTAGCAAAGTGGCAAATATTGCTGAGTGAGTTCGACATCGTCTATGTAACTTAGAAGGCAGCCAAAAGGCAAGCATTGGAGGATCACTTGGCAGAAATCCCGTAGATGGAGAATACGAACCATTGAAAAAGTATTTTCCCGACAAAGAGGTATCGTTTGTAGGAGAAGATATTACCAAGGCGTACGAGGGTTGGATGATGTTCTTCGACGGAGCAACAAACTTCAAAGGAGTGGGTATCGGAGCTGTCTTAGTATCAGAAACCGGCCAACACTATCCGGCATCTGCAAAACTCAGGTTTCCGTGCACCAACAATATGGCAGAATATGAGTCTTGCATCCTGGGACTCAGGTGGGCCATTGACATGAACGGGAGTTGCTGGTAATCAGAGATTCAGATCTGTTGGTGCACCAGGTTTTAGGAGAACGGGCTACGAAGAACACCAAAATATTGCCATATTTGTACTGTGTACAAGAGCTGATCAAGAGGTTCACAAAGATAGAATTCAAATATGTTCCAAGGATTTATTTGCAGATGCATTAGCCACTTTGTCTTCCATGATACAACAACCACACAAGAATTTTATCGATCCTATCCCAATAGGAATTCATAAGCAGCTAGCTTATTATGCTCATCTTGAAGAAGAGGTTGAGGGAAATCTGTGGTTCCATGACATCAAGGAATACTTGGAAAAGGGAGAATATCCAGAGAGTGCTACCCATACTCAGAAGCGCACACTTCGAAGATTAGCCAACCATTTCGTTCAAAGTGGAGGAATTTTCTATAGAAGGACTCCTGATTTGGATTTGTTGCGATGCATCGATGCTAAGGAAGCATCTAGATTGCTCAAGGAAATACATGCTGGAACTTACGGACCCCACATGAATGGTTTCGTTTTGGCCAAGAAGATATTAAGAGCAGCGTATTTCTGGATGACTATGGAAACATGCTGCATCAAATATGTTCAAAAGTGTCACCAATGCCAGATAAATGCTGATATGATACAAGTACCGCTCAACTCAATGCAACGAGTTCGCCCTGGCCCTTCTTTGCTTGGGGTGTGGATGTCATCGAACCGATCGAACCCACTGCTTGAAACAGACATAGGTTCATTCTAGTGGCTATGGAATACTTCACAAAATGCGTTGAGGTCGCATCCTATAAGGCTGTAACTAAGAAGGTTGTAGCAGATTTTGTCGAGATCGCATCGTTTGTCGATTTAGAGTACCTGAGTCAATCATTACTGACAATGCCGCCAATATCAATGGCGACTTGATGAAATTCATGTGTGAAACATTCAAGATCAAGCATCAGAACTCTACATCATACAGGCCGCAAATGAATAGAGCCATACAAGCCACCAACAAGAACATCAAGAAGATATTGAGGAAAATGGTAGACAATTACAAATAATGGCATAAGAAGCTACCGTTCTCTTTGCTCGGGTATCGCATCACAGTTCGTACATCAACTAGGGCAACTCCCTATCTGTTGGTTTACGGTACTGAAGCCGTTATTTTCGTCAAAGTGGAAGTCCCTTCCTTAAGGATCATATAGGAAGCCGAGCTCAGCAACGCCAGAATGGGTACGAAACCGGTATGAACAACTAGCTCTCATAGATGGAAAAAGAATGAACGCAGTGTGTCACGGTCAACTCTACCGGAATAGAATGGCAAGTGATTTAAACAAAAAAGTTAGGTCAAGGCAATTCACACCGGGGCAATTTGTACTGAAATGGATTTTCCCACATCAGGATGAAGCAAAGGGGAAATTCTCACCAACCTGGCAAGGTCCTTACATGGTTCACTGAGTATTAACAGGAGGAGCACTTATACTTGCAAAAATGGATGGAGAGATTTGGCAAAAGCCTATCAATTCGGACGCAGTCAATAGATACTATGTTTAAGATTATGTTCGCACTTTCTATTTGATGTAACTGAACTACGCTTGACCTGATTCCCATTTAAGAGGGGATACATAGGCAACCCTATAGGTTCGGTCACAATATAATAAAATCTTCATTCCCACTATGATCAGAAACCGGGGCAAGAACTCGAGTTTGCCCAATCTAATCATGTTTGGAACTACTAAGGAATGTATCGCCAGAAGTACGCATTTAAACTGGGGCACAATTTTGAAGAGGATCCTCAAAATTCCGAGTTAAGGAAGTTGCAATGTCTCAAAAGCATGTCACAATAATCAATTCAACAAATCATTTGCTCCCATGCATTATCACATATTTCAAACAACCACATTTTATAAACAATTTATCAAATGCATGTTTTTGAAAATTTTGTCTTATAACAGCCAGACGTTACCCAAGGTGACTCAAGCAGGACCTCTCCAGACAAGAACAAAGGCGAAGCAAGGAATCGAGAGCACGAACCAACCTCTCCCCACCTCCCTCCCCTCCCTCCCCCTCCCCGCAAAACTCACAATTTTTTTTGGATGTAGGCACAATGAACATAACAGGAACGTCTGCAAATACATACACACAACAAGATCACTATCTTCATTACAACAAAAGTCGCCAACGCAAACACGTCAAGCTAAGAAATGCTTTTATCCTCTCGCATTTAGGCATTGCTTTTCTTTCATAGGGATAAGCACTGTCATTATCATTGCATAGGGCTAAACACTGCCCTTAAGGCCAAGCACTGGACTTCCTTGCATGAGACTAAACATTGTCTCCATTCTTTTCATGAGACTAAGCATTGTCTCCACATTGCATAGGGCTAAACAGTGCCCTCATCATTGCATAAGGCTAAGCATTACCTTTCCTTGCATGAGACTAAACACTGTCTGCACATTGCATGGGGCTAAACATTGCCCTCATCAGCGCAAAAGTCTAAGCACTGCCTTTCCTTGCATTAGGCTAAGCATTGCCTCCACATTGCATAAGGCTAAGCACTAGCCTTCCTTGCATGCGACTAAACACTATCTCCATTCTTTGCATGAGACTAAGCACTGTCTCCACATTGTATAGGGCTAAACATTGCCCTCATCATTGCATAAGGCTTAGAACTACCTTTCTTTGCATGAGACAAAGCACTGTCTCCACATTGCGTGGGGCTAAACACTTCCCTCATCATCGCATAAGGCTAAGACCTGCTTTTCCTTACATGAAACTAAGCATTGTCTCCTCTCCTTGCATAGGGCTAAACACTGCCCTCATAATTGCATAAGGCTAAATCACTGCCTTTCCTTGTATGAGACTAAGCATTACCTCTGTTCTTGCGTAAGGCTAGGAATTTTCTCTCCTCGCATGAGAATAAGCATTGTCTCCGCTCTTTGCATCGGGATAAGCACTGCCCTCATCTCCTACAAGACTAAGCCTTGTCTTGTCTCGTTCTCGCATATGACTAAGCATTACTTGTTTCCTCTATCAAATAATTGATATCACCACATATTTTCATCTTATGGGCTTAAACATTGCCATATTATCCGATGGCGTCATAGTCTAAGGGCAACATCCTCATAGCTCGAAGACATCATGTCATGGCTGAAGGATCTCTCGAAATTGCATATCATTATTCAAAGGCGTCATAGTCCAGAGGCACCATCCTCATGACCCGAGGACACCATTCCATGGTCTGTAAATACTTTTTCATACACTTCATGGCCCAGTACATCATAGTCTAAGGACATTATCCTCATCGTCCAAAGACAACTTTCATGGTCCAAAGGGAAATTACATCATGGTTAAATTTACGCAATAACCCTTATATATTCACATGCATCGTATTTTATGTTTTGCAGGTAACTCGGGAGGTAACCGTTATATAAACAGGAGCAATTCTTGCTCCGGTTTCCATTCACAAGGTTCGCATCCTTTGACTATCTCAAACGTAAATAATTATCAACAATTGATTGCCTTTTGTTCTATTACGGTTCAAATATCTTCCTCATACATCTGTAACGTTCAATTAGAATTCATAGCTCCACCTAAAACTATATGTTACTTACGACACTATCCTACTTAAAAGAACCTTTTGAAATGTACGACCACTCTTATAACAACTCCATCGGTTTCATTTGCCGTTGGATCCAGAACTACACATTGCATGATTCCCGTAACACCAGGGATATGTAGGCAACTCAAGAACCAGGGTTCGGTCCCCATATTTTCAAAACACACCATTCCTCACTCACTTCGGACAAAATTGGTCATCATTTTCTTCACCCGATAACTCTTTCATCATTCCCAGGTAAAGAGGGGCAGCTGCTGCTACCCAATTTTGCCCTTATATTTTTCAAATAGTATATATACTTTCAAAATATCAACTTGCATCATTACTTAATTTGCAAGAGTTATACAAGTATTTTCTATAATATTTCCATAATTTTAAAGCTTTAAACTTGATTTTCTTGCATTTAAATTACTTAAATATGTACTAATTACCCTTTCAAATTATTTTTTGATAATGTAATCATCCAAAATTATTATTTGCATCTACATATATGTTTCATAATATTTTACTTATTTTTTTATACAATTATATCTGCATTCTGAAGCAATTTTACATAATTTTGCAGTAATAGCCTGTATTTTGTACATAATTGTATTTATTATATTTTTTTATACTAAAATAGCATTTCTTATATTTTATAATGTTAAGCTATTATTTTTCGAGCATTTTACTGCGTGAATACTATTTTTTTACTATTTATTAGTTATATTTTATAATTATTGTTTCTTAATTTCTTGTATTTAAAATCCAGCCCAATCCCAAGCCAATTTTTGAACCAAATTAATGGCCCAAACACCCCAAGCCTTAGCCCAATCCGCCCTGGCCCAAAAACCAAATGACCCCTTTATCCCAACCCGGTCGAGACCCATTTATTCAACCCGCCCCCCTTCCTTTTAATCTTGGCCATTGATCTCAAATGATCAACGCCCGAAATAAAACTCTCACTCTCCTTGTATATGTACGACAAACCCTAGAGACCATTTTCTTTCCCAGGCACCCTCACACGCTCTCATCTTCTACGAACCCTAGCGGACTTACCTTCCAAAAATCTCTGTGAATCCGGTTATACTATAGAGTCCAACGATCTACTTACCTTATTTACACTACCCTGCTGCTACTCATATGCTAATGATGTTACTTAGTACTCGCCCTATTTTTGGAAAGTATCACTGTTTTAGATCGGACCCGTTCAGCTTTGATCTTCAAGATTTGGACAATATCTCGTCCATACACATGGAAAAGGGGTTGATTCCCCACATCCATGGGATGATTTTTCAGTCGTTGAACCATAACTAAGGTTTGAAATTCGATTTCTTCCTTTGTCGGCTCTATTACTGATTGCATGCAAAATTTTCTTTCCTTACTTATGTTTAATCGGTCGTTTTCCTTGTTTGCTCATTCAATTTCAACACTATATAAACCCCACCCATAATTTCCCTAAAATAGACCTTAACCATTACTATTCTCTCACTCTCACTCATTCTACTATTCTGGAATTTAAGTCCTTGGCCGACTGAAAGCCAAGGCCGCCGGAATTCAATTGTTGGTCCTTTCTCAGTATGAGCACTGCTCAGGGTTCAATCGAGACCCTTGGGAACTCTAATGCACTAAAATTGTAACGACCCGGCCGGTCGTTTTTAGAATATATGCCCCGATCCCCTATTAACTGCTTCCCCCGTGTTTATTTATGCTATTTTAAATTACCGGGATAATCGGTTTTGAGTTTTGGAGAGTTTGGGACACTTAGTCCCTACATGAGAGCTTAAGTTTTGTGAAATTTGACCGTAGTTGGAACAGTGTGAAGACAGCCTCGGAATGGAATTCCGATGGTTCCGTTAGCTCCGTTGGGTGATTTCGGGCTTAGGGGTGTGTTCGGATTGCGTTTTGGAGGTCCGTAGCTAATTTAGGCTTGAAATGCCAAAAGTTGGATTTTTGAAGTTTCCGGTTCGATAGTGAGATTTTGATCCGAGGGCCGGAATGGAATTCCAGAAGTTGGAGTAGCTCCGTGTCGCGCCCCCTTTGTCCCTCCTCGCGTCGGGAGAATTGGGTTAATGACATTTTGGTATAAGACAACTCATTCCTTTTGGGAATTGGGTTTTGCATTGAAGAGTCGCCACCTAATAATTTATGGTGCATTAGGACACCTTCAAGGTTTATTTCTAAGTTTTTGCTTGATAACCAGAGATAGGGTAAGGGCTTGAAATTATCCTAAGGGGAAGGTGTTAGGCACCCCTCAAGATCCACTAGTGTGGTTCCCGGCCAGATAGTTCTTTGTGAATTTGGTTCAATTGACATATAGACAGATAAGGCTCAAATAAGAGGGGATTTTAATAAACAACTGTTTGAAAGTAAACAAAGTTTGAAAGAGCAATTAAAAGGCTGATTTTGAAAAGAAGGAGTTATAATGCTTTAAAAGAAAAGGAAATAAGGGAAGGGGGTCCTAGGTTTATTTATAATATGGATCACATCAATGCAATACCCAGTAATCACTCCTCGAAAGAGGGGCTACACGTGGTATTAGTGCACCGGTCATCATATCCATATCTACCCTTTCCCACCCTGTTTAAGGTACTAAAGCGAGGATTGGTCTCGACCACTATTTAATGCTATTACCCGTTCCATTCCTATCAGTCCCAGAGGCACTTAGGACTACTATTCTTAAAGGGAGGGATATTGACTGATTTGTAGTTTCAAAGGTGAAAAAATCTAAGGCGACATACAAAACATATAAAAACTGTACATTAAAGGGGAAGCACGTAAACACTGAAGGCTCATATATACCTCCTCAAACAAAGTAATCCAATAGCATGACTTTAACACAAGTAAAGTCTGATTCTAAAAAAAACTTGAGGGAAGGAGATCATTGTTGTTGCGGCAGGTCAGGTCTATTACATGACTCAGTTAGGAAACACGAATCAGACCTGCCTGCTGGTTGTAGCACTTAACGATTAACAGAGGCGAGTTCAGTTTTATTATTGTTATTATTACCTAAGGCTTGCCTAAGTGTTTAGGGGAGCTCCTAGGAACATGGTATCTATTACTGATTCTAAATGTGGCCCAAGTAGTAACAACTTAAACGAATGGTTTGAAATCCTATAGGCAAGCTTGCTAGATCGTGTTAACAAGAAGAGATTAAGTTACTTAAGAAAAAAAACTGGTTCAGAGTAGACGAATTTAAAAATTAGACTAGTTTTAGATCCTGCAGACGAGAGTATCCGTTATTGCTGATTTTATTCCTATGAACATGATATCTAATATTACTGATTTTAAACCCTTATAGACATAGTATCTGATTGCTTATTTTAAACCGTTATAGACATGATGTCTAAATGAGTTATTTTTGATCCCTATAGGCATGATCTCTGAATGAATGATGTTAAACCCTATAGGCATAATATCTAGTAAACAATGAAAACAGGCAGGTTTTACTTGGGAATTCCTATAGGCATGATCTCTATACATTATGCTGATTTTAACATTAAAAACGTGATGCCAGATTATAACCAATTGGGTCTTAAAAACATGATATCAAACATGCAGAATTTTTAGATGATCCCTATAGGCAGGTTATCTAGAGGTGAAGTTGAACATGCAGGGTTTAAAGCAAGTTACATAGGCATGGTTTATAAATGCAATTTGAATACACAGAATTAAAAGCAGTCCAATAGGCATGTTTTCTACCCTTGATCATGCATAATTACCCAACCCCTTTTCACTAGCAAGCCCCCAAGTGTTTATTACAAATTATTACAAACCAGGAATACTGCATTATATCAGAAAATACATAACAATACAACCAGAGGAAGCCTGATTCTTGGTTACTCCCTGAGCTATGGGATAAACTGCCTTAATATGCCGTCGTTTCAAAGTCTTTCTCAGACTTGAGTGTGTCAAAGTTCCCTAAGGCTCTCAATAGGACCCCGGGCAGTGCTCACACCCAAGTTGCATAACCAGATAGAGATGAGTGCAGTGTGGAAAAGGCCATCCCTTATGTGTCAAAGTTCAGAGGGAGCTCATGGGTCCTAAAGCAGGGCTCACATAAGAGGGCTAGAACCTAAGTCTAAGAGTAGAGTGGAAGTGTAAGAGCAGAAAGTTATTTAAAACATGGATTGAGAGCAGTAGGGGGATAAGGGTGGTTTGAAAAACAACAGCTAAAATTATGCAGTATCAACAAGTGCACAAAGGGGCAGGGGTGTGGGAATACATTGCAGATGGCATATGACCCTGAAAGGGATCAAGTCTGGACATGCACAACAATAAGTGAAGCTAGCATGCCCATAAACCAGCCAAAACACACAGCACATAGAGGTTATGATTCCAGGGAATCAGGTTTGGGTCATGCACAGCAATGTCCAATGCTGTCATGCCCCAAACCAATAAAAGATACCAAACACATAGGGGAGATGGGGTTTGGGATTCATAAGTGACTGATAGAATTCATACATATGGGAAACATAAATTCAGAAAAAAGAAAAGGGGGCGGATTATAACATGCTTAGGAGTGAAACTCGATTAAACACAAACGGGGAACAGGCAAGAGTGCAGGAAATAATAGATAAACATGTTTTTGTTGATGCTGAAGATTAATTAGAACATACCAGAAAAGAAGCAAATGCAGTAAGAAAGTAAGCAAATTTCCCACAGCCTAGCCTTGGCCCTCAGTCGGCTAGGTAAGGCAGCAACACAAGTAATAACAGAGCTAAGAGAGAAAGAAAGTTTTTAGAGTGAAGTGTGTGTTCTGAACTTCAGTAGTTCGTGTCTGAAAGAAGAGAAGTACAGGGTATTTATAGCCCTTTTGAAAACGAGTAAAAGAGAAGTAATAAGCTATAAACATGGAAACAATCACAATTCAAAATCAATTATACAAGTGATTGCCTATAATTAAGGGATCACTTGGTTAACGGGTAATGAGAGGTTCATAATAAGGAAAGAAATCAATTTCTAAGCAAACTGATAGTTGCCATAAAAGAAGTAGTAAAACAATTGAGTAAGTAATCAAGTCTAAGTACAGGAATATATTTATTTTGGGAAAGGATTCAGAGTAAGGCAAAACAAGGAAAAGATTCAATTAAACTTAAGAGACGAGTGAAATCAGAATTTCACAAAAGAAGGGTTTGAAATCAGTCACGAGATTGAAGATCAATCAAAGAGAGAACCTCATCATCTAAATAGAATGCACAAATACTAGACATACGAGGCAAAACCTATTGGCAAAAAGAACTAGCATGCGATAGTAGCACAAAGTTCAGTAGATAGCAAACATTCAAGCCATAGTAACCAAATAGGTCAAGTCACATTGAGTCAATAGTGAAGAAAGTAGAGTATCAGAAGCATGCGAAGGTAGCAGATGTAGGAAACCCCTTTTTGAAAAAATTAGAGTTTCAAGCATAGTCAAGTTTTAAAGATGATAGAAACCCAGAGTCAAAGGAATCACATAAAGGAAGAGAAATTCCGGATCAAAGAACTTCAAATCGAATCAAGCACTTAAACGAACAATTTTAGACCTAAGGACATAGGGTTTTTCAACAATAGTAGTGTTTAAAAGAGGAAAAACAAACAAATCAAACAAACTCAAGCATTCGTCTAATCAAACAGCCAAAAGAAATTAGGGCTTTTATCATGCAAACTCAGATAGAAGAACAATACGAGCAAACATAGCAAAACATGTCAAAAATCAGAGAAAAGATTTGAAATAACTTAACGGGAAAACCTAATCGGAAAAGATAAAGAGTTTTGAAAGCAAAATTTTAAAGAAACTTCGAGAAAAAGCTTAGAAGTTCAGAGCAAGCATAAGACTGAAAAAAGTCTGAAAGAAATCGGAAGAACCTTAGAGATTAGGGTTTCAGAAGAACCCAAAAGCAACGAGAAAGGCCTTGAAAGCTATCGATCTAACCAGGAGAGTCAAAGATCTGACTCGAATGGCCATAGCTGGCCGGAGAAAAGCCAAAGATGATCGGAGAAGGGCCATGAACTGAAATCGAACGAAGGCTAGACCAGAGTTCATATAGTCTGGCCTTGAAACCATAAGGACATACACAAATGAGCCAGGGAAGGCTGGCACAGGTCTCCCATGATCTTGGAAGGCCATAGGTTAGGGCGGATTAGGGTGGCGGCGGCTAGGGTTTGAGGGTGTTGTAGAGTAGATTTGGGAGAGGAGGAGTTTTGGAGGCTGGGTGTGGTGAATAATGAAAGGGTTTGGGGGGGGGGGTCTTTTGGGCTTAATTAGGTAAGGGCAGCCGATGGCCGTTGTAAAAAATATGCAAAAATTGTCTTAGCTATATATTAGCCTAAATATAAACTTCCAACAAAGGAATTACCAAAGTAATAATTTTTAGAAGCAATTATTGGATTTTTATGGATAAAATAGGGGAATAAATTGATTTAAAAATCCTTTGAAATTAAGGAAAAATAAGGAAATACTTGGATATGCCTATATATGCATACATTTGCTATTTGAAGGTAATTTGCATGTTAAAATATACATAGGGAAAAATTGGGTATCAACAGCTGCCCCTCTTTACCCGGGAAGGATGAAACAGTTGTCGGGTAAAGATATGATGGCCAAATTTTGACCGAACGAAGCGGTTTGAAGAAGATAGGCCGCGCCCTGGCTTCTGAGCTGCCTACATATCCCTGGTCTTACAGGAATCAGGCCATATGTAGTTCGAGATCCGTCGGCGGGGTATGTCGACAGGTACTTTCCAAGAACGGACGCAATGTTTTGGTCAGGGCGAGGGGAAGCTCGTGGGAATGGTCAGGTCTGATATGGCTGCGGGCACTGGAGCGGAAACTCTCCTGCCGGGATGGCTTTTGCTTGCCGGTCTACCTGCAAATAAGTAACACAAGAATATATTGTGCGTAAATTTAAACATGATGCAAATTCCCGTTGGACCATGAATGCTATCTTTGGACGGTTATGATGACGTTTTTAGACCATGATGTCCTTGGCCATGAAGCGTATAATAAAGGATTCACAGGCTATGAAATGATGCTCTCGAGCCATGAAAATGGAGCCTCCGAACCATGGTGCCTTTGAATAATGATATGCAGTAGATTGAAAGGGATCCTCAGGCCATGACATGGTGTTCTTAGGCTATGAGGATGGTGCCTCCGAACGATGACGCCTTTGGATAATTTGGCGATGTTTCAGCCCATGAAATGCGATAGCATGTGGCGATCTTTCAGCCGTGCAATGTGGCGATCTTTCAGTCGTGCAATGTGGCGATCTTTCAGCCGTGCAATGTGGCGATCTTTCAGCCGTGTAATGTGGCGATCTTTTAGCTGTGCAATGTGGCGATCTTTCAGTCGTGCAATGTGGCGATCTTTCAGCCGTACAATGTGGCGATCTTTTAGCCGTGCAATGTGGCGATCTTTCAGCCGTGCAATGTGGTGATCTTTCAGCCGTGCAATGCGAATGTAGATAGAGGTAGAGCTTAACCTAGGAAGGCAGAATAGTAGCCTTATGCAAATTGGAAGGCAGAATAGTAGCCTTATGCAATGCGAATGCAGATAGAGGTAAAAGCTTAACCTCGGAATGCAGAATAGTAGCTTAGGCAATGCGAATGCAGATAGAGGTAAAGCTTAACCTTGGAAGGCAGAATAGTAGCCTTATGCAAGTTGGAAGGTAGAATAGTAGCCTTATGCAAGAAATAGAATAGCAAATGGTAGTAGATTTTCTTAGCTGATAGCAGATTGCGGCATTGTGATTACTGGGAGCATTGTGACGTATGGAACATTATGGGCGTATACTGATAGCTGATGTCGGTAGGCGCAATGGTTCGGAGAATAGTAACTTTGAACGACGTTTGTTGTACGGGCAGATATTGCGTTCAATGATTTTGTTATCTTTGTGCCAACATCCAAAGAAAATTGTGAGTTCTGTAAAGGGGAAAAGTTTAGTTCGTAATCCCACCGGCTTTGCTTGACTTGTTCGGCTTTGATCTGGCGATGTCGTCCGTATCGTTGGGGTAGCGTTAATAAACAAAGCAGTTTTGATAATAATCATGCATGATTTTGTAAGAGTATAACATAAACGTATAATTAAAATAGTTTTTAGATGAATCGACGACTGTGACGCGGCTCGAGACATTGCAACTTCTCCTGCTACAGAATTTTGAGGGTCCTCCTCAAAATTTTGCCCCAGTTTGATGGGTTGACTCTTCTGAATGCTGCTCGCGCGGCGATCGGCTGAAATTACTTCGGAATTTTGAGGGTCCTCCTCAAAATTCTTCCCCAGTTTCCAATTCTGGGGGAAGTGAAAATTTTATTTAAAAGGTTGCCTATGTATCCCCTCTTAAACGGGAATCAGGTCAGACATAGTTCAAATTACATCATATAGGGAAAACATGGAGATTACACATAGTAACGCTTGACTCCATCTGAATTAATCGGCTTTGTCCAGATCTCTCCGTCCGTTTCTGTGAGTATGAGGGCTCCTCCTGTCAAAACCTGGTGAACCATGTACGGACCCTGCCAGTTGGGAGAGAACTTCCCTTTGGCTTCATCTTGATGCGGAAAAATTTTCTTTAATACCAATTGCCCCGATGTGAATTGCCTCGGCTTGACTCTCTTGTTGAAGGCTCTGGACATTCTGTTCTGATAAAGTTGACCGTGACACCGGATAATGCTGACTGATTTCTCACACCAAGACTGCTCCTATGCCAACTCGTTTGAAATTTGCTGCTCCATCGAAAAACATTCTCCAGCCATCATAGGACTCTGCAATGTCTTCTCCTATGAATGATACCTCTTCATCGGGAAAATATGTTTTCAAAGGTTCATATTCTCCATCCACGGGGTTTTCAGCAAGGTGGTCTGCCAATGCTTGTCCTTTGATCGCCTTCTGAGTTACGTACACAATATCGAATTCACTCAGTAGGATTTTCCACTTGGCCAGCTTGCCAGTGGGCATGGGTTTCTGAAAGATGTACTTTAAAGGGTCCATCTTTGATATGAGATACGTGGTGTAGGCACAGAAGTAATGTCTCAGCTTTTGAGCTACCCAAGTCAAAGCGCAGTAGGTGCATTCCAAAAGAGAATATCGGGCTTCGTAGGGAGTGAACTTCTTGCTGAGGTAGTAAATAGCCTGTTCCTTTCTCCCAATTTCATCATGCTGCCCCAAAAACGCAACCGAAAGCTCCATCCAATACTGCGATGTAGAGTAATAGGGGTCTACCTGGCTCGGGTGGGACCAAGACTGGTGGTGTTGACAAGTATTCCTTGATTCTGTCGAAGGCTCTTTGGCAGTCATCAGTCCATTTGGTAGTGCCGTCCTTTTTCAACATCTTAAAGATTGGCTCACAGATAACTGTAGACTGTGCTATGAACCGACTGATATAGTTAAGTCTTCCTAAGAAACTCATCACGTCNCCATTCTGCATCGTTGAGCTCGGCTTCCTGTATGATCCTTAAGGAAGGAATTTCTACTTCGGCAGGAATGACGACTTCTGTACCATATACCAGCATATAGGGGGTTGCCCCAGTTGACGTGCGGACTGTGGTGCGACACCCTAACAGAGCAAATGATAACTTCTCGTGCCACTGTTTATGCTTCTCTATCATCTTCCTCAATATTTTCTTGATATTCTTGTTGGCGGCTTCCACAACTCCGTTCATTTGAGGCCTGTAGGGTGTAGAATTCTTGTGCCTGATCTTGAAAGTTTCACATATAGCTTTCATCAAGTTGCTGTTGAGATTGGAGCCATTATCAGTAATGATTGATTTTGGAATCCCGAATCGGCAAACAATG